>NC_045755.1:1990758-1992087 GCF_008692095.1 Etheostoma spectabile
TCAGTTCTCCAGTGGCAGCCGTCTTTGTTCAACCCAAGTGCTCTTTGGTGACATGGTTGTTTACGTTACTGTTGATCATCTGTCCATCATCGTATAAAGCCCACCCTGAGAATTTGATTGGTCCAAACAGCTCTGGTCAAGTCCAGACCATTTCTATTATCCCTAGTGTGCACTGTAGAAGTGCTGCTGTCCTTGTATACCTCAGGCTTTGTTGTGTTTTTAGTCCATGGCAGTAATTGCATATGACTCATCAGGCTTTGGCCAGTCTTCAGCAAGGTGAGTCCTGAGGAGATGTTGAGTGCTCGTTCTGTAGATTTATTATCTCTGAAGGAGGACGGTGGCTACTATGACTCTATAAAATCAGCCAGATACAGAGGTAAAGGCGCCTCACAGTGCTAAACATCCTCACACTCCCTCACATCTTCGGTCATCTCTAATTTACCATAATGAAGTACATGTAGCTCGGTGAAATATTTGTCACTTTTTAATTCACTTCCTGAAAAACATTGTAGCTGTTTCTGACCTTCCTTTTATGGTTGTTGGCCTACTCTTTATGTTTATTTATTAGTCATTTATTAGTCTGATCTTGTATAATGTGCAGGTGCTTTAGTTGTAACACATTGTCCTTTGAAGACCTAAAAGTTGCCTGTAGTAAAAAAAAGAAAAAACTCCTTTGTGAGGAAATCCACACCTGCATACCAAATCCTCACAGAAAGACCCCACCTTGAAGGGTCAGTTGGGGCCTTTGACCTAATTGCTGTGAGGTGAAAGTGAAAGCGTGCAGTAAATTGTACTGCTATTCCCTCGGCTATCACTGTAGTTTCTGGTGAACACTGAAAGAGTCACTAACTAAACCTTCTCTTTCTGTAGAAATACACAATTCCTGTGTCAACATGTAAATGAAAAAGAAATCCTAAATCAGGCTTAAAGAGCAGCCCCTTCACCTTTCTGTTGTTGGGTTATGACATATTGACAGCCATGAGAAACACTTGTTGTTCCTGTCATCTCCTGAAACGTGTATACCTGCATGTTAAATAAACATGTTGAAGGGTAAGAAGGTAAAGAAACACATTGCTCCATTTGACAGGCTGCAGAATGGCTCTAATATTGACACTGAGTGGTTCATTGTGAGAAGTGAAGGCAACAGATTGGTCCCCTTATAGCTATAAAGCAAGACGTGTCCTTATGTATGCGTGTGTCCGTGTTTAGGGGGAAAGTAACCTGCACGCCACATGCAGAACGCTTTACAACAGCGGGTTACTTCCAAAGATAGCTACATGATTGCTGGATAAATTAGATTAGATGATACTTTATTCATCCCACAGCGGG
>NC_045755.1:1992097-1998162 GCF_008692095.1 Etheostoma spectabile
TGTTACAGTAGCATTCTCAACAATAACAGCAAAAAACAAACGAACAAACAAACAAGTAAACACACAAGAAAAACAGGCAAACAGTAGACATTGAGCAGAAGGTTGACTGAGTAAAGCGGCGTCAAATAAAGGTTTGGTAAAGTAAAGTGCAGTTGCCATAGTACAAAAGAAAAAGTATTGCAGTGTAAGTAAGTGGCGTTAAAATTAAATTGAATATGTAATTAAAGTAATAAAGCAAAAGCAGGTAACCATAATATAAGTTATATTCACCTGTGACCATAAATAATATTGAAAAAGTAAGTACTTGTAATGGAAAAATATAAATACAGATAAAGATATACAGAGTGTGTGGATTAAATGAAAAACAGGAACAGAAACTACAACATTATCAGGTAGTGCAGGTGTTGCATACATAGTATTACGTTTCTGTGAGCTGTAGGCTATATTCAAAACTTCTAAACTGAGGCAGAACATAACGTAATCTCGGAGATCATTTTTTCACAGCGCTGTGCAATGCGAGAAAATCTCAGAGCTGAACCGGGCAGACACAGTAGTTTTCATCAGACTCACACTGGGTTATGTTAATTAAGTCAACTGCTAACTTACAACACTATTAACATTACCGTCGCCAAAATATCCCTGCAAATCAAATCCATACTTCACTGTTAACCGTCAAGCCACTAAACCTGTATGGAAATTAACACCTCTGCTGAAGTGGGAAATTTCTCTCTCACTGTGTGGTCTGTCTGGTGGTTGATTACGCAGATATGTGCCGGTTAGTTCTCATAACGGGCCAGGTGGTTAGCGCTGTCTGATTACTCCTCTTTTTCATTGTTACATTTTGTGATTAAATTCTTAATCTGCAACGGTCCCTGTCAAGTAAATATAGAAACAATTTCTTCCTCTGATGTATACGTAGCCTACTCTTTAAGCTAGTAGAAAGCTATACAGTGGAGTAGCATATGAAGTGATTTGGGAACCTTCTGTAGGTAATTTTGGGGTACAATTGGATTTTGAAGAATTCAACGAGCATGAATACCAAAGGCCAATCAATTAGCCTGTTCCAAACAGGCACATTTTCAGCGGGCACTGCACTAGTGTTATGAAAGCAGAACCTTCGTCCTACTACACAGTTTGTGTTGTGACATTTCAGATAATGGTATACAGTATTCTTTGCAGAACAATAATCGCTTTGTCATGTAAAAATGTGCTATGTGGCACATCAAAGCTTCACTATATTGTCATTTTATTTTTTGTTCTAAGGCAATGTTTGGGTATTTATTTGTTTTACACAGTACGTTATGTATTTACATTTGCCAATTGAACCACCATTCTCCAACATTAATTTAAATATATGTGTAAGTTTGTCAGTTATAAGGCGGGGCTGGTTGTCTTTTGGTGGATGAATTTAACATGTTTGCACAAACAGCACTACTATTGCTCCATGACTAGCTGCTGCAGGGAATCTTGGCTATAATAGGATGCACATATGAAGCTCTCAGTCTCTCTTCACACACTTCACACGGCAGCAGTGTGAGGAGCTCCTCTTGCCCTCAGATCGATGTAGTATTCCTGGTCTATCTTCTGATTGCAGTGAAGTGCTCTATTCCAAACCCTGAATACCTGTTTGCTTGCAAGGAAGAAGTGTGTGGGTTCTTGCGTGTTGACTGTGTGCATGGATTTAGTACTGTTGACTGTTTTACAGAGAACATGTGACTAAAGTATTGATAGAATAGCTTACATATGCTTCCTTCCCTTTGTAAATGCTTTGTGCTAACATGCATAAGGAAAGCAAATCTTGTCTTGTCGGCAGAAAGAACATAATTGAGATGGGCAGAAAGGAATAAAAAGGAAAGACGATCAAGACATACCCAGACAGATGGAGACAGTGTGATATGTGTCAAAATCCTGTGACATTGGAAAAGTGTTTGTTTAGGATCTGAAGATGTGAGAGAAAATGCACTATTTGACAGTGGTGACTTTTTTGCTTTCCCAGGGCGGTTCCTGTGGTCACTCCTCTCATTTTGCGGAGCCCATTGCGCCATGGGAAGAGCCCTCAAGGTCACAACAAACTAGGCCCGCGCACAACCACATAACAAGCATCTCCTCCACAACATGGCCAACTGATCACAGAGACCAGGGCTTGGCCTTGGAGGAAAACGCTCTCCCTGCCCTTTCAGATAAACATGCTGTCTGGAAGAAAGCAATGTTTCTCATCGAATTCTGGGGTTATTCCTGGGCCTCTTGTCAGAAGGATAGTGTGGTTCTGTTCGAGTCAGTTTGACAAGATGATGCTTTTTCTGCATTGGAAAGAACCATGGCAAAGCATTTAGTGTTGTAATCATTTATTTTAAATAATGAATAAGAAATCCAGTAAATGAAGCAAAGAGCATTACAGATGAGCAAGTGAGTTTTCAGATGTGATTTATGACCTGAATTTCATTGAGTCAGGTTTAGCCGCCCTTGGGGACTTCCTGTATCGATTTAGAAAGATTAGGGTGAAGAGAGCAGATACTTCACTCCCCTTAGTCTTTCTTTTGTTCAGTTTTACTGAGACATGAATTAAGCTGAGAGGGATACAGAGCATGAAAGACGTACAGTAGTATAAGGTTTTGATTTAATCTTCAGCTCTGAGACAGAGGTGAGGTGGGAGGGCTAACCATAGGTCCTGCTAGAAATTATAGGCTTCCTGAAATCTGTTCAACAACAGCCCTGTCATAGTTCATATTCAGAATCCCTGGCACTCCTACCCCTGTCCATCTCTACGCCTTCTGGTGCACCTTTTATGGAAGCAGTACACCATCTCTTTTGCTGGACAGGGTGACTATTGTCTCTCCCAAGGATGAACTCTTTTTTATTGTAATTTTTCCACATCAGTCAGTCAGTGTCTGTGTTTTTATGTGCATTTTCAAATAGCATATGAAAATGAGTGGGAAGGAAAACGTTAATGTACTGATAAAACTTAAATCTGACAATGAAAACAGATTTTCCATTGCATAAAAAGAATCTGTGTGGAACGATGAGAAGACAGTAACCTTAAAATGAATACATGAAATAAGCATACCTGCCATATTTCCGTCACAATTTTTTTGTGATTAATGTTATAATGTTAATTGTTTGAGGTTTGACGGGCGCTCTTCGTCTGACACCAAAAATGGTCCATGACAATATGCTTCCAATATTCCAATATTCACATAACAGTAGTGGATGGAAACAAGCATTCATTCTCATTTTGTTTGTTTTCTGGAAATTTGGTTACATTGTTTTGCTACATTTGGAAGGAAACCTGACTAGTGTGCAGTTTCTTAACATTGCAAGAATCTGTAAAAGTCTTGGCTCCTTTTGCTCTCAAAGAAGAGCACCCATTCTGGTTTGTGCTGAAATAATCTGGTTTTCTGCAGAATCTGACCTAATGGCTCACTCTGTAAAACGGAGCATAAAAGCTGCCATAGGCTGCAGGTTTTCTTAATGATGGTCTTGTTTATGATAATCATCCTAATGACCCACATGAATATGCCGATTTATTTGTTTGAATATGATTAGTAGTGGTGAGAATATGTATTGAATGAGTCCATGTACAGCTGTTTCCATTTAATTTTGGATTTGCAGACGTTCTGCGACCGGTGGAAATTGGGGGTAATCCTTCAACGCAGCGATCTGATTTCTGTAAACTAAGCACACGGCTTTACCTTTGACTCAGTAAATAAATACTTAGAAGTCCATGTTTGGTTAAAAACTCGCCACTCTTTATCAAACTTTCTTTCTTTCCCATGAGCTGACATTTTTGAGAGATAACATCTCATTCGCATCCATGTTAAAGTCTTGTGAGCTCAGTTCGTGGCTTGCTGAGACATTAAAGTTCTTCTTCTACTTATTTTTTTTATTGCGGCTTGCAACCAGAGAAGAAGTTGCATAGGTTTGCACAAAAAAAAAACAGTCGCCTTCAACATAAAAGCAATGCAGTTGTATTCCATGCGTGAAGATCTAAAAAAACTTTTGACGTTTGATTGCTAACTTCCCATTGACCCACCCTTTACACATGAGGCTGCAGGGCCTTGTACGGCCCGTGGGCCACATCCAGCCCAGGGGCCTCATGGATAAACAATGCGTACGCACGAAAAGCTTGCGTACACTGGTTTTCAAACTTTGTGATGTATAAAAAATTAACTTGATGTGAGAATGTGCGGGCCTGTAACGTGGTGAAATCTAACTGAATCGAAAATCACCAAACATTACAAAATAATGTTTCACTTACTTGCATATTTTCTTTGACATTGTCTATAAAAAAATTATATCCAGTGATATTCTATAAAAGTTTGAGCATTTATGTGGATAATATTTCAAATCTTTCACACTATTACTTGTTTAATTTTCAGGCAACTTGACCTCTGTGAGGATGGGAAATGAATAAAAATCCACTTAGAAAATATTTTCAGTTATCTTCGGTATTTCCAATGGATGAAATATCTTACTCACTGTGCAACAAAAGGATTGGCTCGGGAAAATGCAGTAGTATCTGTGAGTGTGTAGTTGCGGAGGCTCAGACATCCATGCCGTACAGGAGGCGGGACTCACGGATCCATCTTCCCAGGAACAAACCCTGTGTTGGGTGGGCATACTCATTGGATGTGGAATTGATCCCGTGGAGGATTTGTAGGCTATGTAAGCGAACAAGGTGTACCCGTGCCACCAAACACTGGGCCGTCTTTACTGTCTTGATTCTGCACATATCTCTGTTACTGAGGTCTTATTTACTATTTCATTATTTTATCCATGCGTGACGCAGCAGATCCGTGTGCACTGTAACCTGCCGTGGAGACGCTGGCCTCACTAACCTCTCCTCCTCTGAGTCGGGTTTCCCTCGCGCTGGACTCAGTTTCACTGAGATCAAACTGCTTTTTGTGTGTAATATGGACTGACACTGAGATGCATGTTGTTCTGTATATGGTGTGGCGCTGCCACTATTGACTTGTTTTCCACTTTGACGTTAGACTTTTATTTTTACATTTCTGCCATGGTTCGGTGCATTCATTGCCTGGTCATCATTGGCCACTCTGGGCATTTTCTTTTATTAGTTATCCGAGATGACCAAACAGAGCATTTATTTTCTCGCCTCCACCTCCGCGATCAGCACCTCAAACGTCACAAGAAGTTGTTTTTTTCCATCTGCAGCGGGATGACCCATAGTGGTTTAAGAAGAAAAATAACGTGGGGGCAAAATTTATAGTCATTTCCATATTAATTTATGGGAGGAGGCAAGGCTCGTTCAGCGTGAAATTGAGCGCACGTGATTTTGATGTACAAAGGAAATGTGCGCAGGACCTGGTATACTCCTGGTTTTATACATGAGAAAATTTCTGTGCCTAGGTACGTTTCAAGTTGTCTTCTGGTATGAAAGCTGTACAGTCTTTTATAAATGAGGCCTCAGGTCTGTTCTAGTAGTATAGTATGTATGAAAACTTGTCTCCTTAAACATTTAGATCTCATTAAACAATGGATTAAAGGTGCAATATGCAATACTGACAGCTAGTGTTTAAATTGTTACAGCAGGACAAATTCAAAATACTGGAGAGAGTCTCCTCCGCCCCCTACTCCCCAGACTCGAAGTTCACGGAGGTTGCAAAGCTGAGACCGCAGCATCCACAACAATGTGTCTAGACGCTTGTCTCACATAGCCAGACATTACTGCACATCACAGCGGAGTAGCTAACGTTAGATGCTGGTTATATTGAGAGTCATGAAAGCCCGTGCTCACTCGGAGCTCTGCACCCAACAGACAGACACACTTCCTCATCTTAGAATTACAGTAGGAACCGCTAAAAATTCCACAACCCTGCCGTCCTTTTCCACCCTACTAAAATACGCACTTTATTGGTTTAGAATTACAGCACCAATCGCTAAACACACTGCAACCTCATGGCCCTCTCTTCCCGATGTACAGCCCCCTCTCTTGGCTTAAAATAACTCCCCGTTGTCGGCTACGGGCTGCTGAACAAGCTGCACGTTGTAAACAGCCGTGGCCCGCTTGCCTGGTCCTCGGTAATGTTAGCAGTTAGCAGGGTTAG
>NC_045755.1:1998172-2002112 GCF_008692095.1 Etheostoma spectabile
TGGCGGCGTTAGCCAGGACCAGTCGGGATCACTGTGTCTCCCTTTTTTTGCAAGAAAGTAAACAACTCTGGTACTATAGCTATATAATTCAATGTGGGTACACAAACGTTAAAAGGACATAAAATACCTGTCCCTTATAGCCGTGAAAAATTAACCGTAATCTAATGCTTACCTGTTCAATTTAGAAATTAGCAGACTCAGCGTCTTTTTGGCTCTAAACTGTCTCAATCTTTCAAATACATCTCAAATATTTACCCAGATTTGTTACGTCTCTGGTCAGACAACCAGGTCGGGTTTTTAGGTCTGGTAGAATATATCTCCGTTGATCTTGTTTGTTTGTTTGCTGCTTTCATGGCTGTTCTAGCGTTACAGCTGCAGCTACAGCTGCTGGGTTTACGTTTTTACAGGTAGATCTGGTGACCTGGCCTGGCTGTCAAACTGGGCAGTTGGTAGCAACACACAGGTCAAAACACAAACCGAAATTACAAAAGGAGAAAATACTGGCGTTAGCATTGTTAGAATTTTCCTTAATATCTGATGATGCATTGGGGTCATTTTGGCTTCATTACAGTAAATATATTACATATTGGACCTGTAATACAGTACATGGTTAAATAGAAATACAGTGAAAGAAAAGTTTTAGATATCTACAAAATATTGCAAAAGCTCGCCATTATTAATGTAAAAGGGAAATGGGAAAAATAATTATAAATGATCATATCATCAGAAGATTGGATAGAGTGACTAACTGGAAACTTTCAGACATTGCAAACAAAAAAACTGGAGGGAATTTGCCTAGAAAGTCAGTATAAGATGTAGTGTATAAGTAGGGTACAAGAAATGTAGTTGCTGGAGAGGATGTCAGGAACAAATTATACACACACATTCTTTATTATTCTGTCCAATGTAAACAACCTTTTTATTTAGTTCTGCTCTTGTTTTGATTGAGTTTTGCATTTTGCAGTTTTTATTATCTGTTGGCTATTAATTTAATTTTATTACAAACATGTCATTATGTAAATGTATAACATGTGGGATGGACTGAAGTAAAAGATTATCTGGAAGATGGTGAAATGCATTGCAATAAAGTAATTTAAAAAACATAAGATTTAGAAAGTGTTGGCTCAATGCAGACTAAAGCCGTGCTATAAACGAGTTTTGAGCAATAAAAATATACAATACTTTTATAATTAACAGTGGAGTTTTGATGTTAGTTTTTGATGAATAGAGGATAGCAGATATAATGAGATCTTGTTGTTTGTTCTTTGTGTGACATTGTCATTTTGATCTCATTGCCCTGATACCCTGGGGAACCTGATGCCTCAGTTAGAAGTCTTAATTGGATGTGATTTTCTTAATTAGCTCCAGCACCGTGTTGACTGACTCTTAACATTAGTATTTTCATAGTGTGTGAATGGCCTGTGAACTGGCCCTGTGGCCTCAACTTCATGAACACTTAATGAGCTAGACCAGTGTCACTTTCACTGCCCAACACATGCTTAAATGGTGATCATATCACGGGTATCTTTTCTAACCCTGCATTTGGCTCAACAAAAAATGAATAATGTATACTTTATTAATCCCACAAGGGGAAATTACAATTTACACTCCGTTGTTACAGTGACATTTTGTTCCTATAAAGCAAGAACAGTTACAGTATGTCCTCGTTATTCTTTACGTCTGTGTGGCTATAAAATATCCACATCCAGCGTGAAGGTGTTGGATGCTGTTTTCTGAGGATCAGGACCAAGAACTGCTTGTTTGCTAGTGAACCAATCTACCAGTCTGACAGGTAGTCCACAGCAACAGATGTGTGTACAGTAATTGCTTTATGTATTGGCAACCCTGGAGATTGCTCCACTGCTGCTCATCTACCACTAAAGCTTGGTTATTCAGACTAAATTGAACCACTTCCCTCTAACACAGCAGGCCAGTTGGCTTGGGTTAGGGTTTTGCCTCAGTCAAGTGAGAATGGTACCTCAGACACATCCAACATCTGGCTGCATTTTAGTAATCGCTCGTTTCTCAAAGATGTAAGAGAAAAGCAAAGAAACGAGAAAATCCTGTGCTGCAATTATTTAAAGGAAACCACCGCTGCATTATGCTGACAAGACAGACAGGGTGAGATTAATAAGTGAGCATGATTAAGTGTCATTGAGAGTTCAACAGAGTAGCAACTTTTCATAAGGCAGACACTGGAGGAACTGTGGAAGATGGATGCTCCTTGGAGAATATTTTGAGAAATGACTGGAGAAAGTTCTTTGAAATGCAAAAGAAAGTAGGGGATGTGACAATGGCATAGGGGAAGGTGAAAACTAAGAAGGAAACGTTTGGAAAAGATATGAATTACTTTTTTGTCTTTGACAGAAGATGGCGACAAGACTTGGATCCCACAAATGTCTTTCCACTCCACCCGGCTAACAATGTTAACAAACTTTGTCATGACTTCTGGCAAAGAAAAATGAAAGTGAAATAAAACTGTGCACCAACTTTATATTTAATGGTTTCCACAACAGATGGGCTTTAGCAGATGTAGAGTATCCATTTTGGAAATGACAATGGGCAGCTGTTGTATGGAAAACAGATCCTCTGTCAGTTTTCTTTGTATCTTTCCCAGGTTAATAACCTTTTATGCAGATACCAGACTGCAATGCTTGACATGCTGTAAAATGGGAAACAGTGGACGAAGAGCATATTTCAGAAGCTTTCCAACAGCGAATTAGAGCAGCAGAGGATACAAACCGTAGACAACCTGCTGCGAGAAACATTCAGGAAATAGTTTCCATTTTTTTGAATGGATTACTTTTCCTATAAAGGTGGAACACTGAGTGCTAGCCGCATCAGAGGGAGCTTAGCAGGGGATGAGCTTAACGGAATAATGACTGCCCTCTTTAATTTAAGATATGTACACCTTTCACAGTGCCAACAGAAGGCCAATTGTAATGAATCATAAAGCATTAAGCCTGTACAGTGTAGCCCATATGGTGAAAAATACCAACTCTCACCAGATGAAATGCTTGATAAAGTTCCATCTCTGAAGTTTCTGAAAAAAAAAACAATTTTTTTCATGACCCATTTTGACTGGTTTCTCAGCAGCACACAGTACATGACAAAAAAAAATCCAGTGTAACAAAACCAACCACATGTGGGGACAATAACAACAGAATAATCTCAGCTCAACAACCACAGCACTGCATTATTCAGAGGATTCTGAACAAAATGTGTGCTGAATTGTCCAATACCCCACATCTCTGAATGGCCTACCTATGCAAAATATTTGTCTACTTTCCATAAATGCATTCAGCAGATATCTGTTGAAGTCTACTTGTTGAGCATGGAGATGTAAACATCAGTAACTGAGGAAATAAAAAAAACAGCCTGACTGATGATGAGGATGTTTTCAAATTCATTTCATTTTGCTGCACCATTACAGTTTGCAGTTTGTTGTCGTGTTATATGCGCCGTGTAAATGGCTTGTATTCCTGGCTGCAAGAAGAAACACAGTGAGGCAATAAGCCATGAAATGACCCCTGGTAGAGGAGGAGGATTTACTTGTGGTGGTAGGTGGCACAGGATGTGACGGCTAGTGACAGACCGATTTTATCGGCCGGCCGATATATATCGGGCCGATACGTGGCTGCTGCATTCGGCGATAGTTTTTCCCGGCAATATATACAGACAGACGTCCGCCGGCAGCTCTGTGTTGCTGCAGACGCTGCAGTTCATGTGCAGACCGTGCGCTGCCCCTCCACCACTAGCACCATGGCACCATCTTAAATTACAAGTCAGGCACTTTATTTCAATGGCTATTTTTCAGGTTTATTGTTTTCCCAAATTATTTAAATGTGTTGCCAAAGGACATTTAGTGATGACCTGATTATATCTTATAATATGTCAGCAAGCAACGCATCATCAAGGCTGAGTTGTAGATGTTGATGAA
>NC_045755.1:2002134-2002325 GCF_008692095.1 Etheostoma spectabile
AACCATATGCAGTGCACCCATCCATATGATGCATATTGCACATACGATTTGGGTGATAGGAATGTAAGATGATCGCAGAAGTGACACTGATCTGTTTTTTTATTATTTTTAAAGAAATGGCAGAGCAGATTCTGAATACAAATCCAGTGTGGCAGGGTTGACATTTTTATGATGTAAATTGAGGGAGCAAA
>NC_045755.1:2002335-2006671 GCF_008692095.1 Etheostoma spectabile
TCGGCTCCAAAAATCGGCTCAAGAAAATCAGCAGCACGTATCGGTCATCGGCTGAGGCTGATAAAAAAAAAATTTGCATCTGCACTAGAAAATCCATGTTGGTCAATCCTTAGTGACAGCACATGATGGCTGGGTTCAGTGATAAAGTAGTCAAACAAAAGTGTAAATAACAACCAGATAACATTGTCAGATAACATTTTAAACAAATTAGACTAAAAGATGATAAAGATCGTAATGAAAATGTTGTTGGACAATGCTGCCCCTGACACAATTTCAGGGTATTTATTAGTACTGAACAATATGAAGAAAATATGCAATAGGCCCTAATGTTGTTCAATGTCACAATAATAAAAATTACTTGCAATAAACAGATTCAAATATACTCATTCCTGTCTTTCTCCTGCTTTGGATTCTGCTAAAATACAACAGATTGCTCTTTGAAATTAAAACAAATGACAGGAAAGTGTAGCCATGATGTGATTTGACAATTAGTTTAGTTTGTTTTGCCAAATGTAACAGTTCAACAGATAAAATACCCATAATACTATGCAGAAAGTTACTATTAGAGGAGAATCCCGGTTGATTCCAACACATAGCTCTGTTGTTTGTGAATTTGGAGTGCTGTCAGTAGAGAGAAAAATTAAACCAATCGGTGCTGTCTGCACTGCGTTATCCTCCTGCACAACACAGCTGAATTAGCACTTTCATGCATTTCTCTCACATCTCCAGCATTCAGATTCACTGTGTTCACTCGGAAGGAATCACTTCACATGGGTATGCACGTTTAATGACATTTTGAACATGTTTAGAAGCTAAAAACAGGTTTAAAACTTGCCCTGTTTAAGCCTGTTGGGTGCTAACTCTAGCAGAAGGATAACTCGCTGTAGACAGCACCGATTGGTTTAATTTTTCTCTCTGACAGCACTCCAAATGTATAAATAACAGAGCTACGTGTTGGAATTGACTGGAATTCTCCTTTTATCTCAACACTCTTTCCCCCTAACTCTTGTTAAATCTGGAAGAAAAAAATTGTATTCATTTTGTTTGTATCTGTTTTTTGTTTTTTGTTTTTGTTGTTTTTTTAACTGATTTTGTGTAAAGCACTTTGAATTGCCCTGTTGTTGAAATGTGCTATACAAATAAAGCTGCCTTGCCTTGCCTTGTTAGATCATTGTTTTTTGAAGTGTTTTAATCTGTGTTTTGGCGGACATGCTGTTACATAAGATCTCATCTGAGCAGATTTCTGTAATTCAAACAACTTTGTATTCAAAAGCCAATTTAATATAATCGCAGGTTTTATTCTGACTTGGGTCCATAAATGCAGTTAATGGAAATAGACACGGAGACTTGAAGGCTTGGTTAGCAACAGTTAACAATTAGCTCCAGCCAGCTCCGGGTAGCTCCGTTATAAAGATATGGAGTGGAGCAGACTGCCGCAGACAAGGGGTAACAACCAGGCTCTGATAAAAGGCTTTTGGGGAGCTCTCACAGCGCTGTGGCTGTGGTCCTTCTGCGGTTTTATTAGACCACAGCAGCATACCACTATTAAAGATGAACTGAACTGGAATTTGAATAGTGGTGATATAACAGATGTATTTTAGTTCTTCTCACTGGTACAATTATTAAAATGGTTGAATTTGTTAAAAGGAATAACAAGTTGAAAGTGGTGTTCTTGTTACACGGGTGCCGCCAAATTGGAATTCCACAATCTACTACGTCACTGGCATGGTAAGCTACTTTGTGGCTAACTAACAATAGCAGCGCAGCCATAGCAACACCATACAAAGAGTCGGAGGCTAGCGGACATATGGCTGAGGAAACGGAAACAAAGAAGTCTGGGGGGGTCATACTGTATTGCCCCTGGCTGCAGTAATGAACTGGATATGGCCAATGCAGCCGGGGTTTTACAACACATTTCCACAGGCTACCTTTGACAAGGAAAAAAACAGTCTTCAACTCATGGCTAGCAGCTAACTGCCTTAAAACAGGCTAGCCCTCCAACAGCCCCTGGATTTTGAGTCTGTAGCATTTTTTAGCGAGTATTTGAAGAGCTGTGCTTCTAATACAACAGCGTCACTGGTGAGGTTAAGTCCAACAGACTGAAACCTGAGGCCTGCAGGCTCCAGTGCAGGGCAGACCGATAGACCACCGGCAAGTAACACCACCGATGCTACCTGCCGCAGACAGGGTGCTGAAACGCTCACGGCAGACAGAGGACAGAGAGGTAGCTATGTTTACCTGTAATGCAGCATACTATCAAGTCTACTAGGCAAAGGGCTGGATGTAACGTTGTTGTCACATACACAAAACACGAACATATTCACTTACAAAAATAAACCCCAAAGTATAGGCTTCATAGCGTTCAACAAAACTGAGACTGACACACTGGGCATTACTTGAAATTGAGACACAACGCCAAGCTAGATACCAAACGATCCAACCGAGGGAAAGGGCTAGCAACTAAATACGTTGGAAGCACTCTTATGACAAACTCCCCTTGCTAGCACTCCGACCATAGACTGAATGAATAAAGACTCCGACGATATCACAGATCAATAATAATGCGTTTACTAGCCGCTAACTAAACCACAGAATCCAACGTCCCTCTCTACTCACCCTGAAGCTAGCTGATGTTCACCGTCTCAGGGCACATTGTTGATTCAGAGACAGCTGCTAGTTCCATGGTAAAAATTTGCCAACTCTGCACTAGCCTAAAGTAAACGGCAAAACTCTTGAATCCTCCGTGCAACTTTTCCAAAAACCTTGGAGTGAGATTTGGGGGGGGGGCAACCCATATTTTGCCGCGTACAAAGCAATTTCTTTTGGTCTTTATCCTTTAGGGTTTAAATTGGGATTTGGTATGTGTGGGTGGATGGGGGACTCCCTAGGGGGGTCTGGGGGTATGCCCCCCCAGGAAAAAAATTTGAAAAATAAACCATTAAATGGCACTTTCTGGAGAGTTTTTTTGCAAAAAAAAATTGAGAAATCAAATCTTACATGATATGTGCAAAACTGTAGGGCTAGGAGCCTTTGTGTTGTTGTATCAACAGGTTTTAGGGCATTCAACATTATTAACTTCTTATAATAGAAGAACTGACCCACACAATGTGCCAAACATAATGAACCACATGAAGAGACAGTAGCCTATGTCAGCAACAGCTGAGAAGATTTGGGTCTGTGGTGAACAGGTCCAGGGTCCTGGTGTAGGGCCAAGGGACCCAAAGTTAAATTAATTTTGAGGGATCAACTTAGACCACTGAAATTCTAAAGAATGAGAACCACTGAGTTGAATAATTCTATCCTTTAACCTTTGTGCCAATGTCATAATGTTTGGCTGTCATCTCTGGCCCCACTACTGTTTTTACTTTTTGTGAAAATAAAGACTATTTTTCATTTTAAAAAACATCAAATTAATTATTTACAGTTACATTTAGAGATGCAGAGGTTAGAATGCACAATGTGCCCAACGTTGCAGTATCGTATATATATATATATTATAGTATATATAGGCTAGTATAGCTCAGGTGTGTTTCACCAGATTTCTGCTCATATTTCACACTTGTGCACATAACTCCTCCAACTCTGTTGTCCGGATGTGGAGAGTTGTAATACAGTCTGCTGTGCATGTCATTCCTCCGCTGAATATGTAGATCTTCAGGACCGTCTGACAGACGCAGAGGCCCATTTGGGTCTCTGGTCTCTGACAGAGTTTAGAGGTGTCCGTACGCTGCTCTTTATCGGAGGTCTACGCATGGATCAACGCGTCACTGCCCCCAGCAGAGGGCCGTCCACTACAATGAACTGAAGTTGCTACACTACCGCCGCGCTGCTCACCTCCACTTTACAGAGAGAGTGGACACGAAGCGACGGACGTCTGTATACTCAGAGCTCATACCTGAACGCGGACGGGTCTGTAATACTCAGAGCTCATACCTAACCGGGGAAATGCACTGGATGGCTCGTGAAAAAAATGTTCTCATTTTGCGACAATTTGAAAATTCCACAGACAGGGAGCGCTCTTGAAGCCCCTCACAGTCTCTAAAGCACAACTAGTCGATCACAAGTCTCACAGTTAAAACATAGATAACTCATCTTTCTATAATTTGACCGGGGTTGACACTCAGCGTGAGAAATCGGGGTGTGGCGTGTGCGCGTGTGAAACCTGTCAAATGCGTGTGTCTCACGGCCAATGCGTGAGAGTTGGCAGCCCTGTCTATGGTCAAACTGGGGTAACTCTCCTATGTGCAGCTAACAAGCAATCCCATTTGATTAATTCTTCCAATTACATTTTCCATTTATCTGCCTCTATTTTCTTAAACGAACAGGACCTTAACCA
>NC_045755.1:2006681-2006885 GCF_008692095.1 Etheostoma spectabile
TCTATTTTCTCTAAATGCACACGCTATATAAGCAGTCTATTTCCTAAAATGCATAATGTGCTTGCATACAATAAATGAGAGTGCATAACAGTTAACTGCGCCCCCACGCACACACCGGTCACTGTCACTCCCCGCCAAACGATCCTGTACTGACGGTTGAGCTTGAAACTGATCGTCCTCCATGTGGTGGTAGTCAGACACTAC
>NC_045755.1:2006895-2007047 GCF_008692095.1 Etheostoma spectabile
CTCACAGGCTCAAATGCGTAACCCGTGCCATTAAAATTACTCATTTTCGTGTGTATATAATATGCTGTAGCCGTTGCCTAAATACCTTCATGGGTCCTACCATGCCAGTGACGTCATCAATATTGTCAGCGTTCTAATACTAACAAACGCAA
>NC_045755.1:2007057-2007129 GCF_008692095.1 Etheostoma spectabile
GCTTAAAAAAAAGCTATATTGATTTTTTTAATTAAAATTGTTAGTGTAATTTATTTGTAATTATCATAACCA
>NC_045755.1:2007139-2020386 GCF_008692095.1 Etheostoma spectabile
AACTTTTATTTTTTCAGTTCAGTTCATCTTTAACGTAACGATAGCCTCTGCCGGAAGTGCAGAGTTAATGCTATCATGCATGCGGCCCAAGACTTCCCAAGGGGGAGGTTCTAGAGGCAATATGTGGCATTGTACAACTGTGCCCTTTAGCAGGATAACTAGCCCACGCTGGCCCTCTATGTTGTTCTGCATGAAAGTATCAGCCAGATGCCCAGAAGGTAAATGTTATTTGCTAAGGGCACAAGGTTAAAGTGTCAAACACCACTACAGCAGCACCTTAGCATGGAGTTCACATAAATGTTGCCAGGTTGCTGATTACCATCGATTAACCAGCTCCCTTTGCTCAGATCCAACAGTCGTGCTTAAACAAGGCCACACTGTCACCTTTAATCCAGCACTTTGTCTCTGCAGCCATGTGGGTAAACCAGACCTCCCAGCAGAGAACACACACATTGATCCTTGGAGTAGTTTTTTCATCTTGGAAATTGCCCTGATTGCTTTCAACAAAGTATCTCGGTCTCGCTTCATCTCCTCAGTATTGACTTTGCTGGAGAACCATCATCCGACCAGCCTCTGGTTCATCAGAAATATTTCCACTCACTGCTGGAGCAGTTTATCACGAGGAAACCTGACAATTGGGAGGTGGCATCTCACTGCACCTCGACTGTGTAAAAACAACTGCAGTGATTTTTGTAGTGGGGTAGCACACTTTGACATTGTCTTCTTAGTTCTTTGTTGAGGTATTATGTATTTCCTGGGGTTAGACAAGGTGCTGATGGAGCATATGTGGAGGAAGCAGACAGTGTTGACAGCGACCCACATCCCAGCATGCTCTCCTGTGGCGGGTGACAGACCTGCAGTCAGCTGGAAGAGTGAATAATGCTCACCTGCTGTCAGAGTGTGGTGACTGACACATTCCAAGGCCAACACTAATACTAGAATACAAGATTCCGAACCCAGTGCTTAACTCTTTTCTGGCTGGTAAAAGCACATTTAATTTGTCTTTATTTATCAGTGACCTTTCATTTGGTGATTTGCAAGTCAAAATGCATCTCGAAATAAAAGCTATGGTCTAAATTAGTTTTGATTAAAATGTGATAGTTTTGTCAAAACACAACGTGTAAGCACAATGTCAATTTATTGGGTATGGAGAAACAGAGTGGGGCTGCTTGATTATGGGAAAAAATGTATTCACGATTATTCGGTCAATATTGAAATCCCGATAATTTAACACTATTACGTGTTGACTTCTGGAAAGATTTGCAATTATTGAACGTGAACGGTAAAGGTAGGTTTTCAGTAAAACCTGGTGAGCCGCAAATTCAGTTGTGGGTTAGCCCCCGGGCTGTCACACTGGCAGTTTAGTCCAAATCTTGTAGTGGTTTTTCTAAAAAGTTGGTAAAATGTAGACTTTCTCTGCACCAGGATATTGAACAATAAATCACACCAGAGTCCAAATGAGGACATAACCTCATTAGTGGCACTCTTGTTTTGCTGGCAGGAAAATGAATATTCTAAAAAGGATGCCAATCTTGTTGACTGGCAGGGGTGGTTATCAGATACTTTGTTGAAGAAAAGGATTGTGTAATAGGACTTCAGTTTGGAACAGGAATAAACAAGTCAAAGCAGACCAGTTATCTGAAGTGATCAGACTTCCAAATACATAGGACTGTTGCAAGCATAACAAAACAATTAGTAACTCAGTTGGGGTTGTTGTCAGCCGTAAGGATCGACCAATACTGGCTTTTCAAGGCCGATATTGATTATTAGTATTTAATAGGGCTGGGCAACATATCAATACTGTGTTGATATGTGACTATATATTGTCTTCCATTTTGGATATCATCCATCCATCCATCCATCTTCATCCGCTTATCCGGTATCGGGTCGCGGGGGCAGCAGCTCCAGTAGGGGACCCCAAACTTCCCTTTCCCGAGCCACATCAACCAGCTCCGACTCCGACCCACATAGTTATTATATTGACATGACTGATGATTATTTATCAAAAATCACATTCCGTGCACATTTTGTGAAAACACCAATTGTCAACCGTACAATCTTGCCACCGAATTGATATCGAGGTATTTTGGAAGTAATATTGGGTTATTTGATTTTCTACATATTGGCCAGCTCTAGTAGTTAATAAAACTGATATTTTAAATCAAGATGCATTTTAAGTCAAAGTTAAGATTGGTATGTTACAGCTCCAATACAAAACTTTGTTTAAATGCTTTAAGCAATTATTCAATAAATGAAAAACATAATACAAAGTAATAGTTCATTCATATAGTGTTGTGGGCGGGGCTTTAAGTCAGACTCAGTGGTGAGTGAAACCAAAGCAGAGGGACGGACAAAGTAGCACACTTTTTAATTAACTCATCAGGCAAATAAAACGCCGATACAGATCATCTGCAAACTGCCAAAAAATGGCCTGATTATCTGTCTATCCCAAATCAGCTGGTAATGTATGGATTACAGACTGTCAATCAATTGGCCAGTGATAGCAGGCTCCATTCCATGTGCTTGCAGCCAGAACAAGATGAAAACTGTATTAGGTCTGTTTTTGCAGTTGTTTCAAAAGTGGCTTTGGACTCATTCGTTTACCGTTGCATGCTTAGATGTCAGTATGGCTACAGGTGCGTTGGTCACTTTACTTCTCTGCAGTCCCCTGCTGCAGAGGCCAGATGAAGAGCCAGGTTTTGGACTGGCAGGGCACCTCATTAGCCTTCCCCCTGCAGGCGTCCGCTGTGTCACCTGCGTTCTGGCAGAGGCACAGAATGCCACTTGACTTGTGCAAGGACAAATGCAAAGGCAGCTCAGACACTGACTGGGGAAGTGAACAAACGTTCAAGAGAACAAGCTGCAATGGCTGCTGGGTTACAAAGTTTGACTTCAAAGATTTGCAATCACACCTGCAAATATTTTATTTTGGTCTGAACAATAAAGAATGGAAAAGTTTACTTTGAGCCAAAATAACGGTCCACTTAAAAGTAAACCACAGCCTGTAAACACAACCATCATCTGCTCATGAGAGGTGAAGAATGTGTGCTTCTATGTGATGGGCACATGTTGAAATCGTCATCTTTTTTAGCCATCACTGGCTGTAATCTTTGCTGTGTTCATACTTTAGCAGTTTCATAAATAACTTGGCTGGAGACATTGTTTCATTGTGTTAAACATGAGTAGCTGCGGCTAATGAAATGTCCATATCTGTCTCCACATCAGAGCTTGTTGGTCAATCATTTCCTGTAGTCATTTCAGATGACTTTCTCACTGGTAACAACTCACACTAGAGTTCTAAGACGAGACATTTTCAGGCATCTCAGTGCTGCCGTTTGGAGCCACCTGAGTGTTCTTATCTGATGGAAAAACTGCAATAATGTTTTATTTATATGGGTGCAAAAGCAATACTTTTAAAATGGTGTCTTCATTTTAACTTAAACAAAAAAAATAACAAGTTGTAGCTATGGGCAACGTTATGTGCAGTGATGCGTCTGTTGCCTCTTACCGTTTGGAGAACCAATGTGCATCTTGTACATGTGATAAAGTAACTGGTAGTTTTAAATCTGATTACTACTATTATTGTAGACACACATTGTGGCTGTCCAAGATGTGTAACAACACAATACACCGTTGTACGACAAAAAAAGACATTTATGTGCTTTTTTTCCCAGCCAATAAAATGATGTGTTATAATAGAATAGAATCATTTTAACTCAAAGAAGAAACCTGTATAAGTAGCTCAGTGTAAATTCTGTCGGGGAGCCAGTAATAACGTTAACATCCTTCTCTTATACTGATCAGCTGTTTATGGGGACTCACGTTGGTGTTAACCAATCAGAGGCAGGCAGTTATTTTCTAGCCTATCACAGCATGTCAACATTGCTTTAAACATGTCCTCTCCCCTGCTTCTGTCAGTTGTAGTTTCAGACAAGAGTGCGACCCGCCTCGTCCCCTTCCACCTCCCGGCATCATCAGCCACGGTGTCCTTGGTCTTCCTCCGGCTGACAGCTTTCCGTTTCTCTTTTTGTATATAATTGCCACCACCAGTGTCTGGACTCCATCAGGGGATATATATATATGATATGTGTGGGTTTTCCTAAACCTCTAAAATATATATGTATATAGATCTTTTTAGAATGGAGTCTCCAAAGTTTATGTATTTGCTTACGTGGCACTTGTATCTCAAATAAATATTTGCATATCTGCAGTGTAGTCTCTCCTGATTGAATTGAGGCTTCCAACATATTGTTCATGAAACTATACCATAAGGACATCACATTGTGACCTCCACCATTGATCACCTTTCACCAATAGCAAAGACTGAACGTATCCACGTTTTAATAAACAGCTCCAAACATTCAGTGCTGTAGAAGGAAAAGATCCAGCCAGTGAAACAGAAAAAGTGGCGAGTCACAGCGGAAATCTTCATCTGCTATCTTTTAAAAATGTTACACCCCGGAGGAGGTGGTCTGACAGCCTTGAAAATGACAGTGGCACACCTTTGCAATTTCACACTGATCCCTTGGCTGTGGAGAGATGTTGATCCTGCTCTACTGTATATAATCCAAGGCTACACTCCTCACACTGTCTCTGTTTCAGCTCTCGTTCAATCACTCGTTACCTCTGTCTCAGCTTCTTGTGAGAATTATCCCATCTTCTTTCTGCCTTCCACATTCAACCTTCTATGTCCTTTGCATTTCGTCACACTTCAAGTCAAGGAATACATTTGAAACTTAATTACATTTAAAAAGGCCACCAAGGTGCACAGGAACTGTGTGTTCAGACTATTAAGTCGCTCATGCTCAAGTTCATTAAGTCTTACACCTGACTTTCATGTCAGTAATGTCTATGCTTTGACTAATGTGTTCTGGGCCATTTGCTTTTAGACTCTGTCCATATTGAAAATTCCAAGGTGCACGCACCAGATTTATATATACCCAAAGATAATGTATGGGGTCTCTCCTTATGTATGCAAACAGCTCAAGCTCTCTAAGATAATACACATGCTTTACAATTTAGTGGGTGTGCACAGTAATACATTGCCCTGCATTTTTTTTTGGCTTCAATACACAAAACAGTAAATTTGTGTTGCCCCATCAACCGCTCATCCTTAAGAAACATCCAGCAGCTTGTACTGTGCATGAATTTTTCAAAGGAATTGTAAAAAAATTGCCAAGCTTGTCACAGTTTAACTTCTCGATGTGGTGGGGGGTAATATTTCAACAAGCAGCTGTATTTTACACATTGCTATTGATTGTCTCTCTGCAGCTTCTCCTGCTTCTGTCCTCACTGGTGAAAACCTTTGCCGTGTTTTGTTTAGTTTTTTGCAGTTTGGGGTTTTAGCGTTATATTTGCGTGTTCCTTGTTGGAATTATTAAAGATCTCTGCAGGAGTTAGAATAATCCTGGTGTGTATCCGTGCACATACCTGCCTCGTAGCAAAACACATAACAAAGGTTTACCTCATTCTCATCCTAACAAAATAATCATATTGTATATTCTTTTGGCAAGTGTTGATTTTGATGACAATCTCGTGCAAGAACAAAAGAAGAATTGCCTTCCACCACCGTCACTGGAAGAAAAATAGCTTGTTTGCTTTTGAGATTGGTTGCTAAGAGAGATTATTTTATGACAAGTGCTGCTCTTTGACAGCTCTCTCTCTCTATCTGTCTATGTGATTGGTACAGCGAGGCAGAAACCAATAAAGAATAGGGGATTTGACGTGTCGAACATCAACATCAGTCAGTGTGAGGAGTGAGCTCGGCGCCGGCTTTTGGCATCTTGTCAACAGGTCAGAAGGCTCAGCAGGACAAAGAGCTGCTGAGCGATGCGGTGTCACCTTGGCAGCAGGGTTCATTGTTGTTTGTGCAACTTCCTCAACGAGCACTTCTTCCTCCTCTTTGTACTCCGCTCAGCACCTCGTCCTTAAGAGCTCCCGGCTTTACTTCCTCTCATACAAACTTCTTCCAAGTTTCAAGTTCAAGTTCTTTCAGTTCAAGCCACCTAGAGGTCGGGTAATACCACAGGAAGAACTGCAGCAATCTAGTAGGTTTTGGGTGACACACACACACTCACACACACACACACACACAATCAGGGGAGATATAAAAATTTAGCCAGGCCATTTTAGATGGATATGTGCTCTGTGCAGTTCTTGACCTTTCCCCATTAATTTAGTCTTTATTGATTCCAATTTACTCCACAAGATGCCATCCTGTTCAACATATGAGAGGTGATTCTTGATCTTGTATGTGTCCTTCTGCAGTTTGCAAGCCACCCCCCAGCCTCTTGCCCTTTAGCCGAATGATTGGACGGGTTCAGTGAGGTCAGCCGCGGTTCACAAAATAGCTCTTAAATGCCAGTTTGTATTATCTGGGGATGAATGCTGGCCTACAATAGTAAACAACACCTACAGTATGTTTGCTGTAAAGCTTAAAGGTCATGAAAAGTACTTTACATTAACATAGTAACCTGGTTTGACCCAACAGTATCTCATCGACAAAAAACAGGCTTTATATTTGTATTTTCATTGCATTTTTAATTTATAAAAAAGTTAAAGAAATAACTATTAAACTAATTAAAATTAATGAATTAGTCGATAGTCAATCGTTAATTCACCCGACGATTGACTAAGAAAATGTAATCGAATGCTGGTTTATTGCAGTGGGGTTTTATCTTCGTAGGTTTGGACAGTGTTTCTTTTGTTTACATTGTACGTATTAAAATGATCTCAGAAGACGTGGCAGTCCACTAAGGCACGGAATAGGAGCAGTCCGATGATCAGACAGTTTGTAAACAAGCCAACAGTTCAGACAGATTATCTAAACCTTAAACACTATGTGGAGGTAAAACCAAAATTGAAAGCACCCAAAATGTTATGGTAATGGTAATAATTTCTCATAGCAAAGAAAACGGTGTGCACACAACTACAGTAGGTCCAAATTGAAGCAGGTAGTTGAGGTTTACGAAAAGCCTAAGTTTTCTCTTCTAAATTATATATAATTAGTTTAAAACCTGTATCATCATCTGACTGCTTGTATATGTGAATGTCTATATTGTATGTTCTCTGTGGCTAACACAGAATATTAATACTCTATATTTAAAGTATACCCATTATAGATAATAGATAGATGGATTTAAAATTGTAGCTTTTCCCATTTAAATGATCAACATCAAATCTAGTAGAGGAGATTTCATTAACCAAACAGTAGTACATGCATTTTTTATTTATCTTTGAACAGTGAGCCATTCTCTTGACATATTGCATCATTTCCTCTTTACAACGCTTCCATTCGGGATGAGCCTTTCCCATATTTGTTCATACGAAATGTAGGTACTTGGCTCTTACTGCTATGCATGCCAAATGCCTTAGCCTTTTGCCATTGTGTGAAGGGCTCATTCAAGTCCCCTTCAAAAACAATCCAAGGCACACTGTAGGGTTTGTGGAAAAATTAAATTGAAAAATTTACATTTCTTTCACAAACCCTGCAATGTGCCTTGGATTGTTTCGGAAGGAGACTTGAATTTTAAACCAGACTGTAGCGAATGCAATGAGCCCTTCACAATATATAATAAGCACAGTCCCCCTGAAGAATCCAAAGAGCACTTATTTGATCACCATAAAGACCCAGCGCGTGTCGTCTCTGATACCGTATCATGGAGGTCTCCCAAAGTGAACATTTCCTATCGAAGTTCCTCAGCTACTGTATAGAAATGCCTCTGAGATAAAGGCTGCGCTGATCTCAATTCAATTTTCCCTAATTCCTCTCAGTTTGCAGTATTAATCTTATAGTGTGACTAAGAACAGACTAATGGTTTGAACATCTCTGCCTCCCACCCATCAAGAGCCGCGGGTGAAGACAAAGACAGAAAAAGAAAGCAAGATGGAGCTACAGTATCTTTGTGCTGATCTCTGCTGCTGTGGATGTGCTCGTTTGCCAGAGAAGTGGGAGGAGAGATGTAGAAAGCACATTTCTGAAAAATGAGAAATATTCAAATTCACCTTTGCCAGCCTGCAGAATGACAGGTTTAGACATCAAGTCATACGCTCACACATGACATGATGATTGTCTAAAAATATATTGCCGAGATCAATTTTAAATGTCAACTGCTGATTTCATTAGTTTCCCTGCCCATTTTTATTGCTTCTCAGAGTTGTGGGTTGCAACAGTCTGTGGAACAGCCTTGTAGAAATAGTTATACAACAGCACATTAATTGAAATTTTACTGGACAAAAGAGGCATTAAAAGTGATAATTTTTTAATTAGCATTTTGATTTACCCAACAAGTTGTAGGAAGACATGATCACCGGTAACAATAGAATACGTAGTAGTGCTCCCATGTTTAAAGCTGCATGCCATCTCCATTAATTCCAGAGCATATATATTACCGTTGACTGTTGGCTCAGGCTTTGCAGCCACTTTCTGCAGACACACCTCTCACTGCTAGGCTAACCATACATCCTCACACTGCCCGAGGCTGCTACATCACAGGGCCAGTCACTCCAGTTGTGCATAGAAAGTGTATTAATCAGTCCACCAGCAGTGTTATTATCCAATGCTTTGTACAGCACTCACCCCGCTGTGCCCCTGAACTGCTGAACCTCTTTCTTTTTCCAAGTTTTCAACTAAATTAAACGACACTTTAGACAGATGGATGGAAGATGAGTATAACAAATTGTTCCAGTGTTAATTCATTATAGGAGTTAAATGATCATAATATATGAAAAATACAGTCATTGCCCACAGTATAAACAGGTTAGAGCTACTTCCCATTATCAGAAGTGATCAGTGTGCGTATTTCTTTGTAGTCCTGTTGTATGTGTGTTTACATAGACACAGTCCAAAAGTGGTTTTGTCTGGAGAAGGAATACGTCTTCCTCTTCCTTTGTTATTGTTTTTCTGTGTGGCTTTGATTCTTCGCAAAAATAGATCCAGCTTACTCAGTTATTCCGCTAGTTAATAAATGAAAACATTTTTCTGTGATTGCAAAGTGAACAAGCTTTTTGTCTTTGACACACTACAAAAGTGAGTTCATAGTGTACACAGTGAAGAATACCAGTCGCATAATTAAGAGTTGTCTACTAATGGTTAGACTTTCACTTAAGTAAAATGTTTTACATCTCTGTCCCCTTCTATAAAGTTGGCAATAAGGCTAGCTCCAACATGTCAATCAACCAACCAACCGACTTTGACACCGGGCCAGGATCTCCGTAGGTCACAGAGGTGCAGTGTGCCTCGTTCAGTCTGACAGGCAGGGAAACAGATCTGCGAACGGCTTGTCACTCACAATGTTTTTCAGAGTCCTGCAGCCCCAAAGTCGAGCCTCACCATGCCTGTCTTCATGTCTGCCTAAAATTGTGCTTGGCACTTGCTCAGTCCAATTACCATCTACTGCTGGTACTTGGTGGTGGTACACTGCCATCACCGGATATTTTTATACATTTATTTATTTATTTTACTTTGCCGAAGGTTACAGGGGAACAGATGTAATGTGATATGAAATATAATGTAAGCAAAATCATTGTGTAGTTATCTTCATCAACTGTCTTCTTTCCTATATTCAAGAGTTTATGAAGAAAAAAACACAAGTTGCTCGTCGCTTTAGAGAGAAATGAGGAAGAGGATGGGCAGTCCATTAAATAGGCTATATGGTGTGTCAGATTATTATAAATTATTTCTACAGGCAACGTTTAATATAATACACGACGTTCAGAGGTTTTTTCATGAACCGTGCCACCCCTCGTATAGTGAGTAGAGAATTTTTTTTTTTTTTGTAAATCACTATGTACTTTATTTTGTTGTTGAATTACTTTTGTATTCCTAAGACAAAGTTGAAACAGTCTTTCTCTGTTGGAGACTGAACTGCCTTGCTCAAGGGCACATGCTCATTGTTAAAGTAGAGGACACTTTTTTAAGATGCCCTTTCTCCACTTTTTCCAAGTGATTCAGATTATTTGTAGTCAGAAATCATCATCTATATGAAGTATTTGGTTATTTAAAAATCTGATATTTCCATATATCGGCCTATGTATATTTTAAAAAAAGGAATCAAAAACGCATAGAAAACAAACAGATTTTCCTAACATTAGTTATTTGTAGTATTTATGAGTTGTCACTAAAATAACGTAAACAATTTTTGTTTTGTCACAACAGATCAGATGGACATCAAAATATATTAAAATTCTGATAAATAAAATGTATAAAAATACAAACTAAAGATATGAAACTTAAAGTCCTTTGAACAAAAACACAATAATCAAAGGGTTGCCAACAGAGACGTCGTAGAGCGCCCTCTGGTGGACAAACTATGCAGTTGACCATGGACTCATAACATGGTCCATGGTTAATGCTCATAACGTCCATTTTTATTTTATATTTTAAATATTAATTCATCACAATCATTTATTTGTCATTATAAATGATTTTGATAAATGAATATAAAAAAAAATCTATAGATATATCCCAATCGGTCGGGCTCTATCATGGATAGATAGATAGATAGATAGATGTTTATTGATCCCAAGAAAAATGGGACATTTTGGTGTTACAGCAGCAAAATCAGTCACAAAGCACAGAATATAAATATAAATGAAATACTAGGAAAAATATACATACATACAATATACATGACACTTAACGGATAAAAATAAATAAAACTAAAGTGACTAAAAACACACAAAGCACGCATACAATCAGGAGCTGCTGCAACAGGCTGCCGCACGACACAGCGCCATCTTGCATTATAGGAGTTAAAGTGCCACAGGCTTTTTAAATGCCAGTGTCAAACAGCTATTTATGTTGTGCAGTTTATATCAAGTGAGGCAGTCGACCCATCCCTGTTGTCTGCGCTGATTTGTTTTGCTTCTGAAAGGGCATCTGGTGATTAGATCTTTTTTGCTATCGCCTCATGTCACTGGGCACTAACCTTTTGATTGTTGTTGTGTTTTGTGTTTGGACTCACTAGTCCCCTGACACTGGCAAGCATGTTGTGTTGGAGCAATAATTTACTGTGTTGTGCCGTTTATAATCTGATATATGTACCTGTAGTACAAATGTTACAAAACTGAGCCAAATACTATTTGCATCTACAGTATTGTATAGTTTTTATTATTCATTTTAAACAACAACGACTAACATACGTTTTGCTTAAGATGTTTGGCCTATTTCTACTTTTACTTACTTACTGAACCTAAGGCCAGCACCATGGTTGGTTGATCCATGAAATTTAACCATCCAACTTTTTAGCTGTAATCTCTGTTGTCTAAAAATAAATTTGGACCATTCGGTCCTCGGTTTACCTTTCTGTATTTTCACAGCACAGGTAGAACAGGAGATAAACTGAGTGCCATCAGGTGTTGACAAACAACAACAGATGCAGACCTTACCTGAACCTTGATGAGTCCGAGTCGTTGCCTGCGGCATTGCATTGCTAAAGCTGGGTGTTGGGAGCCAAGCTCTGCGTTGCCAGCCGTGCACTGACTGCTAATGGCTTGGAACGTTACGGTTAACATACAGTATAAACGCAGATACCTCAGTGATGATGGCTATTATTTATTGTCCATCATAGCCTCAACATAAAGCTCCCATTGAGCGAGATTTCTTGTTGGTATGATTTTCTTCTTAAAATGTTATTTTCTTTTGGAACAGAACCCAGAAGATGTGGTTTCACGTTGGCTCTATGAGATAGACACCAGGCACATTAAGAGGACATTTTAATCTCTTCTCATTTTCTCTCTTGCCCTTTAGAAAGAAGAGACAATCCTCATGTCGTAGGGATTAAGAAAGAGAAGAGTAGGACAAACAGATACCCCCTTCATTTGAGCTTCAGGGAAAAGAACGAAACCATAATTTTATATTACAGCCGCTCACCTGTAGCTATACCCTATCGTCTGCACTCCAAACACGACTCTCATGAATCCATTAGAGGGAAATGCTCTTTTTGGCCGGCTTCCATGTGCATTACACATTCTGTGAGGGGAAGATGAATTTCAGATCTGTCAAAAACAACTTGGACAGGGTGGGGACTCTTGGACTCGACTTGTTCTTCTAATTGACAGATGTTTTGTTCTCTCTTGCTTGTATTGCCAGTGGTTTCTGTGAAGCACGGTGCTAGCCTGCAAGTCCCCAGAGAGAAAAAGGAAGATCTCCCCTTCTCCCTCTCACCCCTGCTCCTCCTAACAAACACTTACCTGCATCTCTGTAACATGTTGAACAAGTCAGAAAGTCTCCCAGCGGAGCCAGCAAGTTTTGATAGACTACTATTGTTTAATATTGAATGATAATGCCTACTTACTCAGTTTCACGCAATTGCATGGGTGATGCACACGCCATGCAAATTATGGGAAAGTAACCTTGTAGAGATAGCAATGCATTTTCTGCTCAACAATATGAAAGGTCTCACGTTTTCATCATAAAACATTATGCTGACATGATAGCTAGTGTTATATCGCTGCCGTTCCTCGGCATGCAAGCACAAATCTCGACACTCAGACTTTGGCAGTTTGATGAAAGGTGCAGAGTATTTATGAAGTCATGTCTGCAAGGTCAGTAGGAATCTTGCCTTTTTCCTCATACAGCAGCTGGAGAATGGTAATATCTTTGGAAGTGATGCAACACAGACTTTCCATTAGGCTAAAGGTTATTCACTTTTATCTCTGCTCTACCACAACAACCAGGCCACTCTTTTGGGCTCCAGAGTATTTCCACCTGAGATTTTATCTCTGCTGTATCGAAACCACAAGTGTACACCATTTTGGTCCAGACTAAAATACCTAAACATGTATTGTTGTCATTAATATGATATGGATCATAGTTTTTGTTGTTGCAGTGTTATGTGTATGTCACCAGCTTCTTGTGTTCCTTCAGGCTGTGTCCAATTGCTTCCTGACTATTGTTCTGTCTTTTGTCCAGAATGCAGTAGAGAGAATCTGAGCCTGTGATTATTATTCTCACTTAAAAAGAGGCAGGGCAAATCAACACAGTACATTCCAATTATTAGGGACACTTTACACTTATTCACTTTTAATTTGACATGTTTTTCCAGGTATTCTAGCCTTAAGACCCTAAATACGGTGCAGATGTATCACTGGGAATTTTATTTGTCTTCTGCTCCCCACATGCTATATTTTAAGAAGAATCTGCACATGCTGAAAAAACGAGAACACATTAGTCCATGCGGCGTAACCAGATTCAACATCACTCACTCACTCACTCACTCACTCACTCACTCACTCACTCACACACA
>NC_045755.1:2020396-2029841 GCF_008692095.1 Etheostoma spectabile
CACACACACACACACACACACACACACACACACACACACACACTAATCATTGTCCAGTGCCAGAGTTTTACCTTGCAGGGAACATTTTTAAGAAAAATGAAGATTGGCAAGCAGGTGGGAGGATGTTAAAGACACTGCGTGCACCAGATGGTCACTATTCGCTGTTATCGATATTCAAGTGTCACCCACAGTGAACCGGCTTTCTGAAACTGCTCTCTGTATGAGAAAATTGAGCAAGTATCAGTTGTCACTTAAAGAACTCAGATAAACTACAAAACCCCTGAATCCTTTGTGTATTTGAGCTGCTCTTATAGTATATTCTTGCACCATTGTCACTGAGCCAAACTCCTACTGTTCATTTGTTTCATGTGGTAGTAAAAATGAGATTGTTATTCTGATGAAAGTTAAATGAAAAAGTATTTTCCCCGGAGCTCATTATCACCTGCAAACCATTCAGCTTTCACCTTTTTACCTCAGTTCTCTCAAACAGTGATTAATCCACCCCACTGCAGCGCAATTAGTAGAATCTGCATTCAATTGGGCTCATCATCACTCGCCAGTCGGCATTCGTTTCCCAGGGGCTTTTGAGCAGCAGGTACTTCCGACCTCTATCGCAGAGCAAGGCAAGTTTAGATGAGTTTTAATACAGAGGCAATGACTCGGCTTCCTGGCTTGTTTTCCTCTGAGGGATCGATTGTTTAAACCCTAAAGGGAGTCACCTTGTTATTCCATTCTCAGTTGTTCATCAAAAACTGTGAAGAAGAACCTCAGTTCATCCTCTCGCACCTTCAATGTTGTTGACTTTTACATGCTCTTCTTTGTTTAAAGGTTTCTTATGTAATCCTTCTACTTTTGTGTAAATATTGTGAGAGGATTATAAATCTGAACTTTTGTGCTCCTTGCTGCTGTTGTGATCTTGGAATTGGAGCTCATTCAATCGCCTGGGATTTTAATAAATAAGTCGCTCCAGATAAGCTTATTTGCAGAATTTATTTGATGCTCTTGAAGTATTTCATATCACACTGTCAAGCTGTGCGGCTGTGATCGAGCAGGATGCTACAGTTGTTAGCACGCCACTGGTGACGCAATCTATTTCACCAAGGTATTTGGAGCATGGTGCAGGTTGTTTTATTTCAAGCATGTCAGGGCTAACCTGCTTTCTGTCTGTATTTTGCTTCAGTGTTTAATCTCCAGGTGGGTGCCAAGGGACCTGTCTCACGCGGAGCTTTTCACCCCCACCCCCCAGCGGGGGACCACCCTATGCCACCCCAAATTAACCACAGGCAGGATAGATCACAGGTCACACATGAGAGGATGTGACGGCTGCTCGCTGTACGAAAAGGTTAATGTCATGCTTGTAAGGTGATTAAAATTCATGACAGGGAGGGAGGGAGAGGGCGGAGGAAGCGGCTGAGTGGAGGGTTGGGGAATGTAGTGTATATGTGGGGGGTCATGATGCCGCTTGTTTGCCTCAGCTGTTTATCCTCAGGTTCTTTTGCTGCTGCTACTCTTGAACAACAAAAAATGCAAATAGCACGAGAGATTTAATTTAAATCATAAAGTAGAGATCAGCAAGAAGTTTTCTGGTTGTAAGCAGAGTTGTCAGGTGTAACATGTTGATGCTGAATGCGAGGTGAAGGGGTCAGGTTTAGCACAGCAGCATGCTGGAGGCAGAAAGTCAGCCATGTGAGTAATCAGGAGACCTTTCATGCTGTTCAGTGGAGCTCACCTGGATATTAGACCTGCTTTGGCACTTCGGGGATGACATGCCTTTACAAGAAAAGTCAATCCTGTGGCGAGCGAAATGACTATTTGATCTTGCATGTAACAGTTGGTGGACATACTGTACTGTAATAATAGGAGCATGTAACACAGTCCAAAAAACTATTTAAAGTATTATCTCCTTGTGAAGCTTATGTTATTAACTTTAGTTAACTGCTTTAAAGACATTGTGATTTCATCTGGGTGCTGATGTATGGGATTGGGAGCAGTACATACTTTAAGATGACACACAGTCATTACCTTCACAAAGAGGGTTTCTGTTCTGTTGTATTGGAGGTGTGTTACTGCTATAGTATTGTGGCCAGCCCATGTACATTAAGATCTTCTTATGTAAGTGTTTGAGAAGATTACATTTTAGCCATTGCATTCATATGTGTTTACATGCACACTAATAATATAATTAGAATTGGATTAAGGCAATTTTACACCCATGAAAATTGTCATGTAAAAACTAGTCTGACTAAATCACTTAAGCCTTTAATGTGCATGTGCATAAGCCAATTAACACACCTAGAGATTTGCACATTGATGCAATTTTCATTAAGGCATAGAAAAGCAAAGTTGAATTTCCTTTTATCCATTTATTAATTTTCTCAATAGTCTAATTCTGTGCAGGGTTGCAGAGGGATGGTGCCTATATATCCCAGCATACTCGGCATGGACAGGTCACATGTCTCTTACAGAGCTGACACATGGACACTCCCAGCCACTCAATCCCAGTGAGGTGGCAGTGCTGAGCCAATTCAGTGTTTTGGATTTATGCACAAGCACCAACCTCCGGTACTGAAGGATGATTCCAATGCATAGGTGCCAAAGACAGCAGTTCATTGAGTGGGCCCTTGAGGCTGGCTCCAAAAGGGAGTCAATCCCCATACACCCCGGTTGTGGCTAGAAGGGATACAGCTACAGTTGGCAAGATTTTGCACAATTTAATCTATTATAATATAATTTTTATACTTTTCACCCTGGAAATGTGTGTTGTTGTTTTTTTGGAGTGTGTTAATCCAAACAACAATCTTTCTCTTAAACTTAGTTTCCTAAACTAGTTGTTTTGGTGCCTAACCTTAACTGTCGTTGACACTTTTTCCTTGGCTAAACGCTGTAGCTGTAGCCCTTCTAGCCACAACCATAAACCCCCATGTTAAAAGCAGAATAAAAATGTATATTAAGGCTTAAAGTTCAGCATAATTAAGGATGTCCTGCTTTAAATGACAGGTGGGCCGTCACATGAGGCAGGCATACACTGTAGGCTTCATTCAGCCCCATTAATATGTATTTTAAACCGTCATCTGAACAATTGGGACGCTAACTGGATGCAAGACAGTATTTCTATGTACCTTCATGTCTGTTGTATAAAATGGAGTAAGTGAAATGATCAATGAAATATTATCCACAATCAAATTTAGCCTATTTTGTTTGTGTCTACAATAATGTCTCCTGTAGGGCTATGGTGCATCGTTCCAAATGTAAACCCAACTATGAAACACGTCAAGTCAACTGAGATACTGTCAACCCATACATGATTTATTTCCAATATAAGTTATAGTGTGCATTAAATGTAGTTAGTGTTAGAGTTTAGAGCGTTAGCCGGTTATTTTTTTTGCATTGTATGTTTCTCTATAGTGCAGAGGTATCAAGAACTTTAAAAGTTGTAAGGGTTTGTTGGCCTGTCAATCCATATAGTGACATCCAAATTGAAGCAATTGAAAAATTGCATCAGAACCATGGCTGAACTGATCTAACTTACTTCTTAAAAGCACTGAAGTATTTTCAAGTGTATTGGGCTTGCCTCGGAGGGGTATGTAGCTATATCCTGCCTTCCCTTTATCAGATTTTCCCCAGGTACCACAAGCTGACCTGTAGCTGAACCTTCCACCAATCAATAAGCATTAATCCTTCTTCTGGCTTCATTGTCCCATCTTCACCAGCCCCAACCGCATCCTCTGCAAGTCAAAACTTTATTAATTATCTTAGGAGAGTCCACGCTCCAACTTGTCCTCTGATTAATTCCTCTTCTTTCTTCACCCTGGGAGTCAACCGTCAATCCCAGATCCTGCCAGTTTATAACCAAGACCTTGGGTAAGCGGTGTGGTTTAAAAGTGGATTTTTGGAGTGATCCCAACACTGGTGGTGAGAAGTCCTCAGTCTTCTCCTCAGTGCAGTTCATTAGCAACAGAGCTTGTCAAGGTTAAAGTGTGCTGTGGCAGTGAATAGACTTCCCCCTCACTCTTAATTACCTTGTCACATAAATTAGTAAATCTATGGGAGTGGTTACTCCTCTGTGAGACATAGGATTAGTCCCATAGTAATCAGTCAGCAAGCCTACTGTTGACCTGCATACATGTCTTGTGGTCACATCCTAGTAAGGTCCACGTGTTTGAATGACTCAATAAAAGGATTGTTTATGGACTATTCTCAATAATGTTAAGGTACAAGGTTGATCTGAGAGTTTATGTGCCAATTAGAGTGCTTGCAATTACTATAGCTGGTACATTTGATTGGTAAGTCATTTGGTCTGTTGCTCAGTCGATGTGTCAGGTCAGTATTAGAACTGCACAAAACTAATATGTAGGATTGGTATTGGTGTGAATACTGACCTTATTAAGTGAATTGGGATTTGTTCAAGGCGTGACTGATCCATATTAAATACTTCCTCTTTCAATGTCATAAGAATTCTTCCCCAATGCGGGGCACTTACAATTTAGTTTTAGTGCCACAGAAATCCCTGGACTGATGTTTTCATATATAAAATGTATACCCATTCAGTCTTTTGGGGAATTTGGGAAAGAAAACACCAGGTACGCAGTTGAAGAATTGTAATCTTTATCAGGAGATAAATAGTAGGATCAGTGCATCCCTGTTTTGCACCTTGTTTTAGAGCAAGTTATCGCAACAATTACTGCCCACATTACCGTGCCATTTAATGTAATATTCAGGGTCCCCAGAGGATGCCAAATATCCAGTTGTAAAAAATACTTTAACTTTAGGCATACAATTTTCAATATCTTATGAGCAGAGCAACTGAAATGCCAAACATTGTGTATATTGGATAAACCCTGGCGTTTCCATCAAGAGAGAAATTAAATACTTAGCCCCCCAGCTATTAACAATCCAAAGACACTTGATGGTTTTGTCTTGCACTCTTTTACTATGGAAATAAAAAAAAAATTGTAGCCTGGTGCACCTGGATCTGAAGACTGGATGATTAGATTTGCTCTCAAGGTAAAATATACATAGCTATTAGTGATGCATCTAGCACTTGTAAGGGCCTTGGGTTAAGTGTTGGATTCAAAACATTGTCATTGAGAAAGAAATGGCTGCTTCTAGGACTGCCATATTTGAAGGTTAACGTTATAAACAGTCATTTGGGAGGAATCCATCATAGAAGAAGAGATAGCAGCCTCAGCAGACAGCTACTCCACATATGGAAATAGATGAAACCACTAAATCTGTGATGGTGCCTGCCTTTCCTCTCGAGCGACACAGAACCAGACGGCAACGTACATTAACCTGCATGACTTAGCGTGCAACGTGCCAGCTGAACACAAACACTTTAAAGCCTTTACTGCAATCGTGGAGGACTGCTGGGTAGACTGACGGAGTATAGAAAATTGCATTGTGATTCAGCGTAGTGGATCGGATGATGCGCCGAGGGACTGGCTGCTTCTGTCAGAAGGAGTTTATGATGGCTTTCTTCAGCTGTAAGTTTGACAAAATGTCAGGCACATCAGCTGTAGGCAGCATGTAGGTGAGCTACTTGGCATTTATTTGTTGTGCTTGTGTGTAGTCATGTGTGCAGTGTGTGTGTCAGAGCAAAATAAAAAGGCACAAGTAGACATAGACAGAAAAGAGAAGGTGGATGGGGAGGAAAGACCGACAGACGGACTCAAAAAGAAACCAATTGTCATGTTTCAAGCCCGCCAGGCTCAAAGTCTATTCCCTACACTGATGGCTGTTCACCCCATGTCTCTCTCTGCCACAGGGTGCCAAACTGAAGCAGTGATTGAAAACATTCTTTCATTTACTAGAATGTAAAAACAGCTTGACTCATTATATGACTTATTTCTTCACCATGCCATGAATCTTTACTGTAAAACTCCCATTGGCATTTGTGAGCTCATTTTAATAGTCTTAGCTGTTAAAGTGGCCTTAACTTCAATCCCTTGTGACATTAAACAGTATTAACATGGCTCAGACATGGAACTTGAACATATCCTGTGTCACAGAGGAGTTCATTTTCCATGTACAAGTGCCCCCCCTCCTCTCCGTGCCCCCCTTGGACCAAATGAGAGTTAGTGGTTCTGACAGGGTCATTGCTTCCCCCTGGTTGCCCTGCTGTCTGCAGCTCTTGATCTGTAGAGACAGGGCCAAAGTGAGACAAGCTCCTCACTTCATCCTCACCAACTCCCTTCACATTTTACTAGTCTCTCTCACTCTCTTTCTCTTTATCTCTCACCCTGCTTTACCATCACATCACACCTATTCTGCCTAGCATGTCAAACACTGTAGAAAATTACATTGTAGACTCAGAAGTAGAGATTTGGAGGTTTGTGTGTGCATGTGGAGATGTGGGTTTTTATCAAAGAGTGTGTATGCAAAAGAGACACTGGTTGAGCCTTCATTTTTGAGTGTGTGTGTGTGTGTGTGTGTGTGTGTGTGTGTGTGTGTGTCTGTGTGTGTGTGTGTGTGTTTTTTGATTGTCCATATTGTGGAGTTGTAAATATGTACATATGTACACACTATCATTGGCATTTGGAGACAAAAAGCGGCTTAACCACTACGTGTCAGGGTTACATCTTGGTTTTTGTTTAGGGTTAAAGTTAGGGTTAGCCATGTAGCGGTTATTGTAAAGTTCAGGTTAAGTCTTTAGGGAATTCATGCACGTCAATGCTTTGGCTCCAAAGCAACAATGACAAGTGAAAAATACAGAGCGTGAAAAATACAGAGCGTGATTTGGATTTTCTTTGTAGATGTGGAAATTTATTGCTATGATGCAAAAGTGTATGACACTTTGATGATGGAAAAGTGTATAATACTTTTGCATCATAGTAATGCTAAGTAAGCTGTTCCTCCTTTTGTATAATTTGAACTCTTCTTTTTTTCACTCACATTTATTTCACACACATTGTCCAATGTCTCTGTGTCTCTCAAAACTCCAGCCTCTCAATTCTCCATCCATCCTTCACATGGCCTCCTCACCAGTTTGTAATGAGTAAGTATCAACAGCCCCACTGATCCCTGTTCTTTGATCTGAAAGGAGCTCTCTAAAGCCTCTCGCACTGCTGCTGTGATTGCTAGATTTGCTCATTCGTGACAAACACGGACACCCTTACAATATAATGTCATTTTTTTACCCTCTCCCTTCTGTAGCCGTCTCCTCAGGACAGCAGCAACAAGTTGAGTCATCTGGCTTGCATACAGTACAAGTCCTTTCTTGGAAATTATGTGGGCACACTATAGTTCTCACTGTCATACTATTGGTTGCTTTAAACCCATTGATTTGTGGTCACTGTGCCAGGGTTAGAGGTTTGATTCCCACTGGGACCCACACATGTTTCCATTGTGTGTTCTTCTCACAGCCTTTTAAGCCTCAATGGAGGAATTTATTTTTTCATTTTGAAACATTCAGATGTCAATCCAAACCAGACATCTGTTATGTGATATATACTATATCTTTATGGGTTGTAATTTTGTTCCAATCACTCATCTTGTCTTGGTCTCATTTTTTTGTGATGTTTTGGCAGATTCAGTCCCAGGCCTTGAGGCTGACATTTGAGTCCAAGGGTCTGCCAGAGTTCTACAACATGTCTTGGCATGATGGGATGATGTTGATATAACACACAAAGTAGAGAGTAAACTGCTACTCACTCAATTGATAGATGACAGATATGATCGCTTTAGCTGCAGAGGCCATCAGGGTCAATCTAAAGGTGGCAGTCTTTACCTTAATCTTTAAGGGTCACGTATGAAGCAACACTGTTTTCAAAGAGTCCATCAACCACTTTCTGCATTTTGTACATAGCATGCTGTTTTGCGAGAGAGACTTGGAGAATCTCTGCCAAGGATCACTGAAGGTGCGCGGTGAAACAGTATAGTATACAATTTAGTAGTCAAGTTCACACCTTTGCTTGGTTGGATTGTGATGCACATTAGCAATTCTTTTGTCTAAGAGTGTGAACATGCATGCTTTTCCTGCAGTTTTGACCTGACATGTTTAATAGGGATGCACTGATCAGGTTGTCGCTTCATACCGATTCCACTAGCTCAACTCAGGTCATCCACCAATATGGACTCCTAATTTGATTCCTGTTTTTTTTTTTACCACAACCCTTTGTGGAACCTTTGTGGAACTTTATTGTTATGTAAGGTAATATGAGGCCATGGATTTCTGTGGCACTAATCCATAAATCTGAGCTGGCAGCCTGTCTGAATGAATGTTAGAGTGTGATTAATGTCGATGCGTCACATCACTTAGTCAGTATTGGTCCGAAATTGGTTTATCCCAAAACTTTAAAGTACCATGACAAGTGCTGCCCGTCAGTCGGTGCTCCACCTTAGTCAGAAAAGTCAAACTGATCTGAACATAGGGCTGCACAATTAATCAAATTTTAATCACAATCACGATTTTGACTGCCCACAATCAAATTTGCGTGATTGAGCGATTATTATTTTTTTAAAGCGTAATTTCATAGAACGCTCTAGTTTTTTGGAACAGTGCATCTACCGCTCCGTAAACCACTGCTCATGTGCCAGTCAGAGTTGTTCCCTGCGTCGTGCAGCTAAGTTTCTAGATGTAGACAGTCACAGAGGATAGAGTAACGGGAGGAAAATTCAACAGATAGCAGTCGGTTATACGTCGGTCTCAAGGTTTACCAGTTTACCAGTAAACGCAACATTTTGTCCCGTCTGTTGTTTTTCAGACAACAGCGGTGACCAGTGCTAGTCGGTGCTAGTTAGTGACTGTTAGCTGTTAGCTCCTCTAGGACGCACCGGTGCTAATGTCCTTGCATCCGCTGCAATGCTGTTTATATGGATATGGTTTAATTTTGCATTACATTACCCATTATTCTGTAAAGCCGTGCCTGTGTTTGGATCTCTCTACTCTCCTCTTACTCTCCGTGCAGCCCCGCCACACAGCGCCGGTCCACACTTCTTACATTTGTCTACAGTTTTAATTTTTTATTAAAACAGCTGTATATTGTTAAGTATGAGGGGCAAACCTGTAATTGTACCAGTGATTCCGCGGGTAATTGCTATCTCGGCCGCCACCGTGAAAAACACAGAAGAAGTTATTGAATGTAACTAACTTCAATTCGTAGAGTAACAGCGTGTGAGACGGAGGCTGCTGGAACTGCAAGAGATGTGACCCATGGCCAGAATATCGTAGTTCATAAAAATGCAGCGCAGTGACAATACAGACATTTCGTACACACAACGTGTGTATCCGCTGTTCAAACCGTGCCGGACCCGTTCATAATGATCACCCGTCTCTCTGTGAGTAGCGTCTATCACACTCCCCCTCTCTCTCCCTAGCTCTTTTAATCAACTATTGCTGAAAACAAGTGAAGTAGCTTTCTCAGAGATGCATTTAAAAAAAAATATATCCTACGGTATTTATTTCAGACAGCTAATTTTCATTTACATGTGTTTCAGCTGTATGTCT
>NC_045755.1:2029851-2030622 GCF_008692095.1 Etheostoma spectabile
CAACTTCAACATAAGAAGAATGTAACATAATATGGATGGGAAAGCAGTTTTAAACAGCCCATGTGACAATAAAATTTGTTTTGGTTAAATCAACAAATAATTGTGAGAATAATCGTGATCACAATATTGATCAAAATTATCGTGATTAACATTTTGGCCATAATCGTGTAGCCCTATCTGAACAGCCTGCAGAAATGCAGGTACACTATTGCCTGATATTAGTCTCCATCAACCAGCAGATGTTGAATTGGAAATGAAGGTCCTGGCAGGCCACAGATTGTTTTGACCATGGCAAATTAGGATGTTAATTTGTATGTGTTTGTGTGGATATACAGCAGCAGCATGAGAGATGAGAAGTGTATGATTCATGCTGACCTGTCACTGACATTGCTTGACAATTTTCTCTGAACAATTATTGGTCTACAGTGTTGAACTTGACCCTCTAGTATTGGCTCAGCTCTCTTGGAACCTTGACCAAGGTGTACCAAAAAATGAGGTGCTATCCAAAACTTTGCTAATGGAAAACCAAAACAGAGTGAGTCAAATTGAGTTGTACCATGCAGTGGATTAGCGGAATAAGTGGCTGAATGACTCATTCACACACAGGACCACATGTGCGCAAATACACTGTCCACAGACATGCAACAACATAGTAAATTGACATACAAATGCATACTGTAGGTACAAATACACACTTGTTGTACCTGACACACTCGGAAAGAGACAATATAATTCATTGCCAAGAATCACGCACGCGCACACACACACACA
>NC_045755.1:2030632-2037324 GCF_008692095.1 Etheostoma spectabile
CACACACACACACACGCACACACACACAGTATCCCTCTGTTGGGGGTACACTCTCTGACAGCACCATATTTCATGGACTGTAGCTTCAATGGGTCTTTTCAGTCAGGTCAGGGGCTGTGCAAACTGCCTCTGCAGGTATGCTGTCTGGGAGGCAGCAATAAATAAGGCCACATAGTGTTTAATGAAACAATATGAAAATATTGTCTTACCGTTAATAGTCCTGCAGAAAGGAGAGAGGGATAAATCAGGGGTACAACGGGGCTGCGGTCGGGCGTTTCCTGCAGCTCACTCCCTCTAACCTCCCACTTACTTTTGCCCCCTTTCCCCCCACGGGAATACAGTGTAAGACGATCAGTCATTTCTCATTTTCTGTCTCGCCGGACAAAGTGTGCGTACATAATGGATACACTATTGGTGACCACTTGAACCTTGTACTTTATTTCTTGTCTTTGCAGCAAACCTGACATTGGAAAGATCTATGTTCCCAGCACATGAGTTAGTGTCCCCACCTCAGATAAAATATCTCAAAGTGGACCCCAGTCTTTGCAGTTTGGGGAACACTTTCACTTTAGTTTATATCGGAAAATCCTAATCAGCAAAACCAAATGAAATGAGTAAAATGAAATCTTGATACACCATTCCTCATTCTTGAATAACTGAAATTTTAAATACTGTTGTTTTTCCAGACCTGCTCTCAGGAATGAAGCTGCAGTTCACTGAGTCATACTGATGGATATATGCTGTGGGATATTTTATTTCAATTTATTTCATCTGCAGTCGTGGTGTATTAAGAATAAAGACAACAACTCATATGATCCCACGCTACTTCACGACTTCATCGAAGTTTGTCGTTTGTTATTGTTGTTGTTTTCATTGAGAAACTGTGCTTTTAAAGCTACTTCTTTATTTAGTTGCTACTTCTCAGAGCTGGGCTCGATCTGGCTGCATCATGCATCCCTGTAAGGCCAGTACAAAAATAGCCTGATGCTCATCCTGAATATAGATTTCATGTTGATTAATTATTCACCTCATCCCTTGGAAAAAAAAGAGCTTTCAGTGGTGTTTGAACAGAAGGTGCTGTGTAAATTGAAACCACATGCATTTTGGATGTTTGCTAACCATTTACAAAAGTTCAGACTTTGCTGCTACACAGAGGTTAGCTCTTTGTTTCTGAACATACTGATGTATTTTGTAACACTAATTTGAGATGAGAGAGAGCTATTTTCTGCATTGCTCTCACATTCATTCTGTTAGTTCATTCAATACCAAGTTGCTAAGCTTCTAAATCATGCTGGTCACTGATGAGCTCAGGTGGACAACCTGCCTTCCTCAGGCACCTCAACATGTCGCTTGAGGCAGTTTTCTAGCTTGGTTGTCCTTGTTACTTCCAGGATGTTTACCACCAACTACCATGCATGTAACTTCTACAAAGTCAACCACAGCTTTCTGGTGATGTTTTCTTGAGGTTTTGTGTCGTCTTCAGCTTGCACATTGTCAGACACTGTTCCAGTTCCTTCTTTATTATATCCCATTGTGTTATCACTTCAAGCTGAGTCCATCTCTGATTTATAGCTTACCTCTCTGTCAGAATTCTCCCCCAATCATCTGTTTCTTTTTTGGCATTTGGTTTGTGATAAAAAGAAGCTTCATCCTGTTTTGGCTGCTAGCAGCTTTGTGCAATATGAACTCGGGCACCTTGTGTGTGAAACGTCCTTTTCCCAAAAATAACTGCGTCGGAGGGGAATAAAGAGCCTCCATCCTGTACGTGACGTAATGTAGATCTGGAATCGATTCTCCCTGCAGCAATAAGAAACTTCTAGCTGCAGTACAGTAGTTTCTTCAAATGCATCTGTGTTATAAGTAATATAAGTTATACTGCTTTATTCTGCATGCAGTTCATAAGAGAACCAGGGTAGTGTAGTCTCTCAACCATTTGTTCTCACTTCTAGCAGCAGAAAAGAACTGTTGAGGTAGAGTTATGTGCTGTCCATATGAAAGTTTTCTTATGAATGAATTATTGCTCCCTTCCTCTTCTATTATAAAAATATCACGAGGTCAACGTGAATCAATGAACTCAAAGAGTGTGCCAGCTCAATGGCATCCCATCTGTGTCACGCAGCGGGTGGTTTCTTTCTCAAGGTGGGTCCCGTGACAGGGCCCAGATTGGCAATGCCAGTTGCCAAACGATGGCGCCAAGCGTCACGTGGGGCGGCGGTCTGTCGCTTTCCCCTAAAGCAGTCTTTTTCTAGGAAATCGGAAGCAAGCAGGTTGGCGCTTAAACAGAGGAACTGGCAACAAAAGGCGTATATCTGTCCCTCTGCTCGTGTTGAATTCAAAATGTGGGTGCGGGTATACACAGCTGCTGAGGTAGCCTTGGTGCCATGCCTTCAGGCCATGGTCCAGCTCCAAACAGCAGACTGCTGTCCTCGGTGTTCTTTCACCACTTAGCTCTTCTTTCCTGCCGTGTCCTGACATTCCAACTGGACTTCACTATTTTACTCCTTCCTTGTGTTTGTGCAGCACTTTACTCTGTAAAGTAATTGCCCAAGAATGATATCAAGCCTTTATGCCACTGATACAGAGCTGGAATGAGAACTATGTAAATTATGATTGTATTGAACACCATGGAGTACTTGTTGAAGATCATTCTTAAGCCTTTGATTTGTTCAGGCTATCAATCGGATGGTTTTTAACACATCTGGATAGTCCAGATGTGTATGTACAGTGGTGGAATGTAACTAAATACATTTACTCAATTACTGTACTTAAGTACACATGTTGAGGTACTTGCACTTTACTTGAGTCTTTTCTTTTCATGCCACTTTCTACTTCTACTCCACTACATATTAAAGAGAAATACAGGACTTTTTACTCCAATGCATTCATCTGACAGCTTTAGTTACTAGTTTACTTTACACATTAAGATGTGTGCACACAAAACACATGCAATTTGTAAAATATGATATATAAGTACACAAGTCCAGCTGAAGTGATTAGACGATTAAAGACTTAGTGGATTGGTACGCTGTCAGTGACTGTCAGTCTAAAGCTAAATAGACAATGATATAAACTTGTGAATAACAATTAATGGACAGTTTGTTTGGACAGAAAAATGTGAATCTGTGTCAGCACTTTGCACATAGTCATTATAAGATAGACAAGCAAAGTGAAACACACCCAGAAACACAAACAAACAGACGGTAAAGTGAGTATGAGAATAAGTGCTGCAGGAAGCGAGGCTGCTCTATACAAAGTAACCCGAGACTTCAGCGGTCTTGCGGACCAAAGGAGAGGATCTCCATGCCTCGGCCTGAGGTGGTTCTCCAGGCCAAACCAGAACAGGCCTCCCTGCACCTCCTCTATCCCAAATAATCACTGGGCTTCCAAAAACCAGAGAAAATAACTTAATTGGTATGCTATTTGAGATTTCTTTTTTCCCAATGGCATGGAGCTGCTATAAATTATACTGTACATACTGAATTTCTCGTCTCTCCTACCAGGCAGCTCCATGCAATCTTAATCAAACTGCACTGTTCACAATTTTCCGCCTTTCTTTCTTGATAGTAGCTGTGAAAGCCTCATGATATTGACAAGTTAACTATGTGTTTTCTTGGCTCTCCATGGCAATGGAACTACTGAAATAACAGCAGAAAGAAAAGCTCAAAGCGTGGCCAAACAGTAGGGGGAAAACACAGGGCCTGTCAAATTAGAGGCAACACAAAGGCCTGCTTGTTGAGAAGGGAGGGGGGTCATGAACTTGGGACCACAGCGTAAATTCTACCCGTGTAACCCCCCATCTCTCCCTGCCTCCACCCCCACCTTCCTAAAACACCAAGACGTCAAAGAAAACCAGAGAAATTCACCCGGGTCTTTCCTCAGCCTGTCAGCGGCAATCCGTCTCTCTTATGTGTCCTTAATAGCATGTGACCACAGCAGCCAGAGGAGGAGCAGCAGCGGTTCAGCCGCAGGCTCACATCTGACCGGACTGGAAAACTCTGTATTACTTCTAACTCTATCTGTCCTTTTTCTCCCTCTGTGAAATACCTCCAGGGCAAATGTAGCGAACGGGGATTCAGCCGTCAGTCTCCAGGCCATCTGTAATGGAGCGACTATTAAGCTATTGTAACCTCTGACCTCCTACCCAGCATGTATTGAAACACTTTGCTGTAGGAGACGAGTGGGGCTGTGCTTTTTGTCATTCTTTGCATTCATAACCTTGTGCATCTCCTTGACGACCGAGAGGTCATCTGGTTGTGACCCTGGCGTAGCAGAGCAGTTAAAAGTCTCATTAGCGACATGAGTCAGATATGGGACATTCACCTCTCAGGGTTAATTACATGAAGGGTTCACTTTAAACCCTGTGTGCTCCTTTTCATTAGCCGTGTGTGTACATATGTATCGTATTTATGATACCTTTCATGTGGAGGCTCGGCGTGTGTTGCAACAAGACATGATGTATGGGGATGCATGCCTGAGGATTGGTCAAGTGTCGCTGTTGTGTTATATCTCAGCACCCTTCTTGGGAGAACACACACACACACACACACACACACACACACACGCATTAGCCTGGCTGTGCAGAAGATCTGGGAATGAGTGAGGTCACTGAGCCTCATAGGAGGCAGGGTCTGGCTCCAAGGGGAGCCAGGGATGGGCTGCTCCCCTCTCAAGGGGAGGATCAGCAGGGCTTAATGGCAGGTCTGTGCTCAGTGTACCCCCAATTAAAACAATTCAACGAGTGTTTTCCTTCGAGATTAAAAAAAGCTTTTACTTTAAGCTTGAAGGTTGTGGTTAGCGTAGGTGGAAACCAGTATGGCGAAACACATATGTCATCTCTCGCTTACCATACTGCTGAAAGGAGAGGCGGGATGAAGGGTTTCAATTAATTTTGGGAACATTCTCCTTTATCAAATTTGTCACTCAATACATCAAAACGTAGAGGGAGACAGTAGTGGAAGTTGAAAATAAGCATCTGTAAACTCAAAGGTTTTCAAACAATCGTCATGTTTGATTTTGGGATCGACGTGTGTTAGGGCTCCTCAATTCCTCTCCCTTCATTCTACAGTCGGTTTGAAATAATTTTTATATTGAGATGAGCTTGGTAGATAGTAATTGCTCTCAAAATAATGAATTCATGTCCAATTCATGTCCAAAACAAGTTAAAATGTAATCTGGGTTTTAGTGTCACATAAAGCTTTACACCTACACAATACTTAATTATTACACTTTTCCCCAATTTCGAAGAGAAAATTATTTGTTTGAAGTTACAGTGTAAATTGTAATGACGTTGTGTTTTTGGATCCTACTTCCCAGAACAGTACACCGCTTAGTTTCGACCTTCCTCCACAGATCTGCGGCTGAAGGTCTGGCTAGTCCACTCAACATTCCTGGATGGGAGAAAAACATGCTCTAGTTTATTGGCATTTCTTTGAACCAATCACAATCGTCTTGGGCGGTGCTAAGCTCCGCACAATGCAGCAGTGCCTCTGCAAAATAACATCGGGAAGGACCTTGTTTTGGTAGAACATGTGTACAGAAGTTGGTTTAGTACGGAAAACTCAGATTGGACAGATAGTACAGGTACAGGTCTTTCTTGAGAATGAGGCCATGTGTCTCAATGAGATTACCTGTATAAACAAAGGTTAAAAAAAAAAATAATAGTCTAGTTAGCTCTCTGGAGATCTGAGGAGCAGTTAACCATAGTCCTCAGAAATCCACCGGAGTTTAAAATGTTAAGACAATGACAGAGGAAGGGGACGAACATCTGCCGAAATGAAAGACATCCCGCAGAATTTCCGTTTGTACCTGAACAATCCCGGAAGTGGGACGTAGTGGATATAGACTATACACCGCTTAACACACAAGTGAGTTGTAGAGTGAGTCTGTTGCGTTGGCTTCGCCTACCCTCCCTGGCTGACCAACCACTGCTGGGAGATGGAAAACACGTCCCTGTCTGTGCTGTAGATACGTTTCCCACAGACACCTTAATCCTGCTAATGCAAGGATTTTCATCAGCAAACAGTAGGTTTACCATTGTGTTACTTTGTGTGGTGATTGATAGTGACTTAACAGACATTTGTTTTATGAAAATCTCTGAGATTATTACTTTGAGGTTACAATTTTGGGAAACAATGTTTTCAAAAAAATGCGTAGAATACAAAAACACACGCATCAGATGTCAGAAAGTAGTGTTGGAAGCAGTCGCTGCTTTGCCTCAAAATTAAGTTTGGCTTAATTATAGTTTAATATCAGTGTTGATATGTTGATGGCGGCCCACCGCGATAAACTTTCTGCCACCATGGTATACGGCAGACGCACAACAGGTTTTCCGCTATGTACACAGCGCACTGTCGCTCCTTCTGCTGTTTATGAAAAGTCATAAAGTCGTAATTACATGACTCTGCAGAGGCGTCTGCTCTACTGAACTCAAGCGACCTGTCATCCGCTCTTTCGCTCTCTCTCCCCGAGCAACTGGAACAGTGACAGGATGTCATCACTCACAAAGTCATGGCAACCAAGTAAACAGGAGGAGTAGTCACTCAACCTTAGGCAAAGTGACAAACAGCAACAAAAGCCGCGACATGAAATACGCACTCACGCGGGTCCCGTGAAATTTGACAGCTACTGTTTATTGGGAAAATAGCGTTGTGGACACTGAATTTGATGAATTTGCTGTTTATCAGACCAGATGA
>NC_045755.1:2037344-2047815 GCF_008692095.1 Etheostoma spectabile
AAACTCTGCGGCCCCTCTGCCCCCCCGCTGCAGGAGACGCTGTATTCCTCCAACACGCTGTATTAACGTTAGCTACTGTTTTAAAACCGTTTTCCAGGTTAGTGGGGGTGCATACCGCTCAAAACCAGAGCGGTGACGTTAAATCACCGGTTTCAGGTAACCTCTCTACGGTACCATCTATTTGCTGGGTGGTTTCAAGTTAACGGTCAGTAGCTAACATTAGCAGATAAGCCCATTGACAGCAACGTTATTGTTCATATTTTGGCACAGTGTTTCTGACCGTAGTGGTCATAGTGACTGAAAGTGTGACGCGAGATCTAAAAACTTCACGCTGTTTTACACTAAACATTTACAACAAAAACATCTTTTGACATATATTTTTCTTTTTTTTTAGAGATGGCACTTTAACTCAGTAGTTTGTAAAAAAGTGTTATTTTGGTACAGCAAATGTCTCAATGACATGCAGACAGAAGAGAGGCGTCCTGTTTTCTTCCTTTCATTCCAAACCCGACAGCTGACAACCTGCCGGTGGAGGCGGTGGAGACAGGCCCGGACATAAACGCCACGGGCTGCTGTGGACTTTGTCAGTCTCCCAAACGGTCTCAGGAAAGTGGCTGCATGTGTCCGACAATGCACAGAACATTAACCAGTACAAGCCTCCAGCTGTGTGCTGTCAGTGTGTCAGAGGCTCCCGGACGGTGAACTGAGACTCTGTTACCTGCTTGTTGTCAACGGTTAACAATCTCTTATTTATTTCATTGTGCTATCTTTTGGAAGGCTGGCTGCCAAAAATCGCCACTTACTAGCTAATAAATTAGCCTGAGGTATACGATAGCTATCAGTGAACAGAAGTGATGTGGTAGCTGGCGTCTGGCCTGTGTGTGTGTGTGTGTGTGTGTGGGCTCGCCCCTGCGAAGCTCCGACCTGCAGAGGAGCAGAAGAAAGTAGCTGCATCTTTGCAAAAATTAAGGCCAAAAATAGAACTATTTTCAGCTGGCATGTGGCAGATATTCTATTATCTGCCACATATATTCTCTAGAAATAAGTTTATTGGTCTTTGAAAAGGTGTACCTTCATTATCATTATATTTAAGGGTGCTCCGATTAATCGCTCACTGATCGTTATTGGCTGATAAAGGCTTTAAATAGCTCGATCAGTGGTCTCCATAAAGGCTGATCAGATGGGCCAATGAGAGGCACTACTCGCGAGAAAAAAATTCTACGCGCAGCTAAAATGGCGGCCTCCCTACAATCACCGGTCTGGCAGTTCTACAAGGTGTCTGAAAAAGACATTAGCGATTTGCAACTTGTGTGCCAAGGAAATTCCACAAGGCAGAAAGCTCCAAGACATTTCAACGCCACCAACCTCATCAGACATTTGAAGGTTAGTCAAAGAAAGGAATACGAGGAGTTTTCAAAGTTAGCTAGCGCTAAGGCAGAGAGAGAGCGGGGTCGTGCAGCAGCTCCGGTGCCACACACTGTCAGTAACAGAGACATTACAACGACAGCAACCCTACAGTAAAAACAGCAAGAATAAAAGGAAATATCAGCCAAAATAATGGATTTTATGCCTTGATCGCAAGCCACTGTCAATTGTGGAAGACGAACGGTTCCGGAAACTCGTGTCATACATGGATTCACGCTACACTCTGCCAGGGCGTAAATATTTCACTGATGTTTCCCTGCCGCAGTTATACCAAACCGTGTTTGCACATGTTGACACCCTTATGAAGGACAACCTCACATCAATAAGCTTCACAAGTGACATTTGGAGTTCAAATGTATGTCCCATGTCCATGTTGAGCCTACCTGCGCAGTTTATTAATCAAAACTTTGAATTAAAAAGAGTTGTGCTTCATTCTCAAGAATTTTGGGGGTCACACACCGCGGAGGCTCTTGCTGCCGCATTCAGCGACGTGTTTTGCACATGGGGAATCCCGAAGGAAAAAGTGCACGTTATTCTAACGGATAATGCCAAGAACATGGTAAAGGCTATGAGGGATGCAGATCTACCCAGCCTGCCGTGCATGGCTCATACACTGCAGCAATGGAGTTTTATCACATCGCATCATCGCTGATATAACAGCCTATGGAAGACGCATCGTCGGCCATTTTTCAAACATTTGTTTTTTGACAAGACAATAAAAGTTGTTTCCCCGCACTCGCACAAGCAGCACGAGCCTTCCTCTGTGCAACATGCACAAGTGGAGATAGTGAGCGACGTTTTATCACCACAGGGAATATTGTAGATGAGAAGAGGAACAAGCTGTCTGCCGAAAATGCAGAGATGCTTATATTTCTAAAGAGAATTCTGCCATTGATGCTTAAGAAGTAAGCTTTAAGAGATATGGCTTTACTAATCTCTATTTTGTTTTCTTTGCTCTGTACTTTAATTACACTTTAAGTTTGTGTAAATGAACAATGACAATTTCTTTTGTAATTTATTTCGAAATAAAGCTTATTTGTTAAGCTCTAAGCTGTTTAAGATGTTTCTAACAGGAAGAAGAATGTTGAAAGTTTCCTGTCAATAAAAGTAAACAGTTAACAATTCACAGTACACTAACTTCTGTTAATTTTAATACATATACATGGTTGTTAAGACTATTAAAATGTAATATATGATTGGTGACCTGTGATCGGTGATCGGTATCAACCAATACTGCTTTTAGCAATTGGTGATCAGCCCCAAAAATCTTGATCGCAGCACCCTTAATTATATTAGATGAAATTGGTGTGAGAACAATAATGATATTGTTTATTGAAATAATTTCAATTTATTGTCCAGCACAATTTGTTACTGTGACAGTTGATGGATGAGGTTATTTGTTGACCAAGTGAACACCCATCCACAGTAACGTTCAGAAAAGAACATAAGTGTCTTCTTCTCAGGCCATTTCTCACCTCTTTATGACAGATGATGGTTATGAAATTGTTCCGAAAGGGAAAGTCAGCAGAAAAGCTCTTAGAAAGCTTAGTGTAAGCCACATTTTCTATGCCAAGGTTTGAGTATGTGGTTTTGGCTCGGGTCAGCTGAGCCACTAGGATACCCTATCATAAGCATTTTTCAGCATTATGTTATCATTCTGGGGGGGATTGGACTGTGGTTACCCAAATATTTACTATCAGCTTTCAGTATGTGGTGAGTGGGGGCTGCTGATAGTGGGAGGTAATGTTAGTTCGAACAGCAGGAGGAGAGCTAGTGAGTCGTGAAGGAGGATAAGGAAGTGCAGAGGAATGATGTGTGCTCAGTAATTGATTCAAATGAGCTTAACTGCTCCAAAGGACACACTTTTTGTGAATCAATGGCGAATTACGTTGGAAATGTATAATATGTTAAGAAAAACAACAACATTGTTGCAAAAAGTTAGCATTATCCCTTAAAGTTTTGTCTTGCCCCGAGAATCCTTGTGAACAAAAGCATCATACTGACAAAGCATCATACCTGTAGTCTCACTTGTTGCCTGGCAACCTCACTGTGACGACAAGACTCCAGATGGTCACTGCGCCCAGTTAAACCTAATTGTTATTTTTACACTTTGATTTCTGTACGGTTCAAACAAACAAGCCTAAGTTGCACCAGCTCTCTCCACACACACCAGCTCTCTCTCTGCCGAGTGCCTCTACTGTCTCCAGTTCTGCCCACAGGAGCCCATTTATAGAGCCAGCGAGGAAACGCTCGACGTCTCAGTAAATAAAGACAAAGGGGGATTTATCCAGGCCACCGTTTCCCTCAGTTTATCAAGGAGAAGTGCTGAAGAGGCAGCTGACCTTTTCCCCGGCATTCCCAATTGTCCGCATCCTCCTCGCTTCTCCCTGTGTCTTTCTTTCTCTTGTGCTCCCATTTCCCCTCCTCTTTTTTCTCCTGGCCCCTACCTCTTCATCCTCCCACCTCTGTTCTCTTTCCTCAAGCCCCTTCCTTACCTCTCTCGTTCATCTTCTCTATTCCAGGAGCCGCATGCAGAGATGTTAACGAGGTCAATTGTTTTTGCCTTTACTTATGAATAGATCAAATATGAGCAATGGACAAAAATCATAAAGTAGATGGCTCACATAAAAACAAACTGCCAGCCGACTGTTTGCCACTGTCTGAGTGTGTTGGTGTCCAAATTTCTCCTCTATTAGATGTTGAACTAGCAGCCGAAGCTTACCCTACTACACTTGTCATAGAGGATGAAAGCATCTGCTAAGCGGCTGCAATAGAAATGTAAAACGATGTTAATCTTGGGTTCTGTGGGGGGAAAGCACTGCTCCGCCCAATCTCTACCTCGGCAGCTCGTTTGCAGCCTAACAATTGTCTCCCAAGGTTAGAGGCATCATTACGGCAGCCTCCCTCTATGCAGGGGTCTGCTGTGCAGCTGCTGCCTGCCTCTCCTCCCCTCAGCATCACAGACAGAACACTGCCATCTGTTGATGGGTGGGGATATTACACGTCTGGGGTTATTTTGCAGATAAGTTTAGGCCGATGGAGACAAGGCTTCTGAAAGAGACAAGAACAGTGTTTAAAGGGTCATTTCACCCAAATTCTTAAAACATAGTTCTCGTTTACTCATCAAACTGTTTGCACTGCTCAACTCAAGGTGACTAAAAACAATGTTTCTTTTACCTGAGATGTTCAACCGAGCCTCAACCGACATTCTTTATTAGGAACGTTTCATTGGTGGAAGGTAGTTCAGATTTTTTCTACGTCCACTTTACAATTTTTCTTAACAACCCCTAAACATCCCTTTTTTGCCCTTATTTCCCCTTAACTAGCAGTAACAGTAAGTAAAAGTTGTGTAAGGGTTTCAGTGGCTTTGGAGGGAACTTTTTTTGGGTTGTGCTAAACTGGGGGTGTGGAGACACAATAAGTCCCATTATGGGGAAATGCAAAATCTAACATTTGGAGCTTGACCTGTACCAGGGACTAAAAGTCAGGAAATCTCTGCTTCTGCTGCAACAGTTTTGTCTTTAATCAGTCTCTTAAGTGCCCCAACTTTGTGAAAAAACCAACACATAAGTGACCCAACTGTCCACATTCAATTTTGTAATGTGAGTTATACTTTGCTCTGGTTGATACACAAATTAATATAACGTCTGTTAACATTGGAAGATAGGGTATGGCCTTGGTGAAGGTCTGTGCTGTCCGTGTGCCCTCCTAGTTATGAATGGTGTCTGCTGAATTTATTTCATATCAATCTTGCATTAATCATTTCAAGCAACTGTTTCTCAAGGGTTATTTTACAAGAGTATGAGCACACAGGAGAACAAAAAGGAAGGATTTACTAAACTACTCATTGTAACAAAGAAAACCCACCGGATGCGGAAGTGCCGCAAAGCTAGACTTGTGCACGATCAAACCGGACGTGCATTTCTCTGCGGCGGTCATTAAGCAATCCTGCTCCTTTACACTCTAAAGAACCCCCCCTTCCACTGTAAAAGCAATGGAAATGAACATTTCTATACTCTATTGTGGGCTTAAAATAAGGCTGTTGTAGTGACTTACGGTTGGATAATGCTTGAAAAGAGTTTGACATTTTCAAACGGCCTCCCCTGGAAGGCATTCATAGTGTTTCACACTTCAGTTGTGAACAGGAAATGTGACAGCAGTTGTTGTGTAACAAATGAGGGCTAAAGAGAGAGAAAAAAAACCTGCTTACCTGTTTGGTAGGTTTCGGAATGTTAAAGAAGTGGTCGGACGCAGGCTCACCAATTCCCTCTTGGGAAAGGTGTTCAGAAGCTGGTCGATCATCCGACAAAATGTACCTTTTGAAACCCCGACCCATTTCTCTTCTACTCATTCGAATCAGCCCTTATCTTTAAGAATGTACAGTACTTTCTGCTTCTCTCCTCTAAGACTCACAGGAAATGCGTTGCATATGTTTTAAGGCAGTGTGAGTCATAACTCCTACTCCTCTTAGTCTAACTTTGTATGCCTCGTCTACTCTAAGAATCTTTGCAAGTTACTGTGAATAAGCGCGTCAGCAAAATCCTTTCATGTAAACCATGGGCTGTTGATATTAAAAGGCTTTGGCAGGAGACAAATGTTGTAATTCCAGGCCGATAATGGGCTGTGAGCAGCTTTGGCAGCCCTGCGGCCTCTGTTTGATGGTCCCTGGTGCTTTGTCCTGGGTGCTGCTCAGGCCACACAGAGGTTGGGCGGGGGGGCGGGCGGGTGGGTGGGTGTATCAGTTTGGCCGGTGCCGAGCCAATCAGTCAGACACCTCGTTAAAGACCCGGCTTCCGAACCCACACACCTTCCCCCGCTGAGCTGCTGCTTCAGCTGCCGATCGGGTTTCACTCAGCCTCCACCGCAGCGCAAGCGTTCAGGGTATTTTTCATGCCATGGCTAGAGAAATAAAGCTCCAGAGAGGCTTGACTCATAAGTTTTATTATTCTACCAAAGTTTTTTAAAACTTGTTGCTCCAGAGTGATACCAGCACTAGCGTACAATCCAGCCTTTTTATTCAGTGGCCCCTTCTGTGTGTGTGTGTGTGCGTGTGTGCGTGTGCGCGTGTGTGCGCGTTAGCCTTTACTTTAGTTAAGTGCTGTATGTTCACACTGAGAGATAATTCGCTTCCCTGTCAACCTTTGCCCTACACTTGTTCTGCTCTGGTTCCCTTTACTTTCACTGGCCATGGCTAACATGCATGCCTTTCTCTCTCTCTCTCGCTCTCCCCCTGCCTCTCTATTTGACTCTCTACCTCACTTTACCACCCCACACTCACTGCTCTTCTGTTTCCCTCACATGAAGCCTTGATCCGTCTCTTTTTGCCCTCTCTGTGGCCTCTGGTGATCTCTCACTGGTTACCTCCCTACCTCTCCTGCCCTCCCAGGCCTGACAGTGGCCCCAGCCATGTTCGGGTCAGGTTAGGGTCACCCTAAGGCTAAGGCTGGCACTTTGCCAAGTCTCTTATAGACTGCACTATACCTCTGGTGTGCAGGAAAACCAACACCCCTGTTATAAAACAGCTTTTTTGTCATGTTCTTTTCATGAGCGCTGTATTGTGGCAGTAGGTTGAAACGTTTGTAAATTTCCAAATGCATGTCTCTGTTTCTATGCCTCAATAAAAGCATGGTGTATCAGTGGTTAATCCGAGTTTTTCAAGTTGATATGGTTTGTTTTAAGACTTTTTTTCCTTGCGCCTTCACCATGGGATGGGACAAATTTTAATTAGTGTTCTGTGACAATAAAAACATGTCAAACGTATAAGTTTGCCTGACAGTTGGATGGAAACACATCTCCTGTCTTTGTTTCAGTCTCTCTCTTTTTCCCCTGTCTCTCCTCCTTACGCTTTGTTATCCTGTCACTCTTCACACAGAACAAAACGCATGCTTGATGATACTCTCTCCTTCCCACCGTGCATTTCCCTCCTTTTGTTCTTTCATTTCAGGCTCCAATGTTATTTTATTTTCAGTTACACCGGCTGAGAGCTGTAGTATTACAAAGAGGGCAGAGGGACTCTCGTAATCTTGGGTCATCTGAGGACCGGAGCGATTGCTGTGCTCTTTGATCCCAACTGTTGCAACATTGACGTTATTAGCACTGATGTTTCAATAAGCATTTGTCATGCAGCAAAAACTGCGTCTTGAACATTTGAGACCAGTTTTTGCTGTCATTTCTCACCATTACCGTGAAGTCTTACTGTGTTTTATGCTGACTCATGGTCTGGGGGATTGTTTGACAAGTTTTAATGCCCATATTTTGATAAAGGAACCTTGTAAACGGACATGAACAAACCTAGTTGGTGTACCACATTTTACACCTGGAGACCTCACCCACATTCCTTTTGTGGTTTTAGTTTCTAGTTTGATCTTAGGGACAAAACCTTCAGGACTGCTTGGTCCATCGAGTATCAGGTTCAAGAGTTGGTGCTTTGACAAGTGGGATCTAAATTGATCAGTTTGCAATGAATTGTTGGATTAACTGGGGGCTTAGACAGCTAGAGTGTAGCCATTTTTGACCCGTCTGGGAGTGTTTGGAGAATGGTGAGCATGGGTTACATTGGACATGGCACCATGTTGAAAGAGTGTCAACCTAAGAACTGACTTCAGCGTTATCACAGTTACCCCTGATCTTTTCCCTCTCTGGCAGCATAATTTGAAAAACATGCCTGTGTACGTGACTTAAAAGAAGATAGAGAAAAATGTCTCAAATTCTGCAAAAATTGTCACTCTTTCAAGGAGCTGGCAAAGCATAACCATTGGTAACCGCTCTACAAACAGTCCTAGATTGGCCAAAATTGGCTGCGTGCTATCTGAGAGAGAGAGAGACGTCCCAGTGGACCAACACCTGTCGGATAGAATCTGTCCACGAAATCGCAACAAAATGAAAAACAGCAGCTCTCCTAAAAACGGATCCTGACAGGTACTCCCACAATGGAAGAAAAACGTCCAACAAAGCTTCATTCATAAAGTAGTAACAGTTTTACAAGTCCCCCTCCATGCATTTCTCTTGCTTATACTTTTGTTTAATACTGTTGACATTTTATGCTTTCCATTAGAACCAAATTAGTATATCAGAACCGCCGTGCTGATTTATAAAACCCTAATAGACCCCTTCTAGTACTCGGTGGTTGCTTTTAAATAAGACTGTGGAAAAATGTTACCACTACAAAATACAGAACAGTGGGTTGTATTGGACTTTTTTCAAGAAGAATATTAATCACAAGTAAGGTTCCAAATTAACTTTTCCATCCACCAGCCAAATGATTAGTGAATGTTAAAATTTTACCAGCCACCCAATAGATTACCATTGTTGTTTTTTGGCCGGTGTGTGAAGCAAATCTACAAGCCAATTTCATATTTTACCAGCATTTGGATGGTGCTAATTTTGAAACCTGATCAAAAGTCTGATTAAATAAAGACGGCACGGCCAGGAGTAGCGGGCTTTGCACCCACTGGTGCCACCCAAGCATTGAAGGTTCTACGTTAGCTTGGTCCTAATCCACAATGCTGTTAAACCTTATTTAATGTGATTTATTAGGCATGCAATTTTTTGCTTTCTTTAATAAGTTGTTAAAACATTCATGACTGCAGGCCAGTGTAGGTCAATTTTTTTTAGAAGTTTTTGATTAGACTTTTCTTCCTGGTGTTTTCTGTATGGATTAAGTATGGAATTGTCCAGTACAGTGGTACTGCGCTGTAGACCTTGCATGCAAGTTGAACTTAAAGTCATTGTGTTAGTCAAGCCCTATTGCCAGACAATTAGTTTTTACATCCAATGTCATAGTTTTTGAAATTCCTGCTTTCTTCTATAGCTGCACAAAGCAGAAGATGGTTGGTTCACAATGGTTGAGATACGGAAATATTGTGGTCCTTATAAACTACATTTAAGGTAAAGCAGTGGCTAGGCAGCTAAGATAATTGGTTAAGGAGAGAGGAAAAGATTTGGGATTTTATTTCAAGACCGCAGGGATTTCGTTAAATGTCCTGTGCATTGTCTGATTTATGCCTGTGTGTTAAAATTTGCAAATGCAACCAATAACTTGACTTACTCTATATCTAATTTGAAATGTGTTACCATAACCCCCCCTCTCCCTGCCTCCTTTACACGAACTCCCAAGAAAGTGAATGCGGGAGACAGGAGAAGAAGCTCTGGTTGCCTAACCCAAATCTGGTCTTGGTCTTGAGTCGGTCTCGCTCTGCCTTGGTCTTAGGCTGAATCTCATTTCTCTGTCTACCCCCTACCCCTTCCCCCTTCCCCCTTCCCCTCGTTTTTGCGCGTTCACGCGGGACCTAGTGGTGTCCCAATTGTTAGGGGTAGGGGATAGACCGAGGGCTGTATACCCCTAGGAACCGAGTGTGGACGCAACCTCACTTGTAAACACACAAGCAACAATGGCTGCCGCATCGACCAGAGAGATACATAAATGTAAGTACTTTCAACTTAAATAATTGATTTAAAAGTTACGACAGTCTTGTTTTTTCGTCCATGCAGTCCTGTGCATATATACTTGCAACCCTGTTCCTAACTGAAACTTTTTTTAAATCGCTAGCTTGCAATGCTAACTCTAATTGCTAACGCTAACGTTGATTTTGTACAACAATTTCTCTGCCTTGAATGGACTGTATACATTAATATTAACGGTATATGATACATCGCTACCTGCCTTACATATGCCGCCCTGTATCACACAGGAGGACACAGCAGCTGATCCACTTTGGGGCTGAAAACGCAGACGTTTCCTAAATCATGTGTTCATGTTGTGAGGGGGGGGGTTACTGGCCAACAGGCATCAGACTGGTCTGGAATATCAGAACAGCTGTAGTTAATTTGTTTGTTTATGGTCTTGTGTGTATTTTTTTAGTTTTACACATATGAGTGCCTTTTTATGTGTGTGACATGTTAGTTATGGTTCTAATAGTTGATAATGGTTCTGTAACATAATTTTATGTAACGTTTTTGCCTGTCACGTTCAATTCATCAGCAATAAAAACAGAGTTTTGTTAACAAAATATTTTTGTGAACATCAATGACATTCAAAACGGTGATA
>NC_045755.1:2047825-2047964 GCF_008692095.1 Etheostoma spectabile
ATATACAACACACCATGTATACAGGGTGTATATGTATGTATACATAATACATGTGTATACACATATGTAATGCAAACAGACCTAAATACTACACATGTAAGAACATCTGCCTCTGCACCACCAAAGTGAACATAAAATA
>NC_045755.1:2047974-2054147 GCF_008692095.1 Etheostoma spectabile
ATATATAAATGCATATGCCACTGTTGTCCAAACCCACACAATCAACAGACAGAGAAGGCATCTTGGAAGTTTGTGATCAATACTGGATGGTGATGTCACCAAGTGGTATCCCATTTCATAGGGGTATGTTTTGACCCCTACCACTCACCCCTTGGTTTCAAGGGCCAAGGGGTAGGGCCAAGGGGCAAGGGGTAGGGGTAAGACAGAGAAATGGGATTCAGCCTTAGTCTCAAACCCTCAGTCTTGGACCCGATACTCTGGGGTCTTGGTGATGACTTGGTCTTGGTTTAGGTGGTCTTGACTAAAACACTATGTACGGCTACAAGCATCAACCATAATTTGCATGCAAGCTTGCAATTTGAAAAATCAACCTTTCTCTTAATGTCCAAAAATGAATCATCAATATTTACAACTGAAGCTCCATGGCAGTAGGTTGCAGTATCAAGGCAAAATAAAGAATTTCTTCATCTGAAGACAATATGACATAAAATAGTAAATGGCCCCATGCAGCCTACAGGATCACAAAATCTATAAATCTGAGATTGCAAATTTCTTAAGTGTGTTGGCACTTAGCATGAGGCTAACACCTTCAAAATGATTGCACGGTGCTTTAGCGCTATCTGTGCATCATTTTTTTCCACTGCATTTTTTTTACCTGAGTGCTGTGTTCTCAGTAGGAACACATGTCAGACCCTCGGGGTGTTCCATGTCCACACAAGTTACCTTGCCTGCTGCTATCGTATGATGTCAACCAAACCCTGAAGGCAAACATAACCCCTTCTTTTTTTCCCTCCATTGCCCCTTTTCCCCCTCATCCCAACCCCATGCCCTTCAATTCTCACCTATGTTCTCTCTATCTGCTAATATATGATCTCATCTCAACTAAACGCACACATTCAGGTGTGTGAAAGACTCTTTGTTCGCACTCTATGGAGCCATTGTCCTCCATTAAACCAAGTCAGTTCACTCTTCCCTCTCTCAGCTCCGTCTTCAATCTATATTCCAATCTCAGAGCCGCTCAGAGGAAGGGGGACCTGAGACTCACCTCTTACAAATCTCCACAAATCTTCCACTCATTTTACCAGCAGATGGTTTGGCTCTTATTGCGTTCGACTTCTCTCCGTCCTCGCAGGCTGGGAATCTTCACGCTTGCAGGCCAGGAGGAAATCCTGTCTTGACTTTTGTCTTACAGTAGGAGTTCACCCATCAATTACGCTGTTGTAAATCCAATCGGCACTGAACTATGCCAGACACGGATGCTATTAATCACAGGGGCTTGGAAAGAAGGCCTGAACTATTGTTTTTTTTCTCTCACATAATTACTACTTTTTGTAATTGCAGGCAAGGTCAATCTGTACTACTGCTAAACACATGTGTTAGACGGATGAAACATAACATTAGAGGGCAAGTGCTACTGTCATGATGACACTTTTATTTGCATTCAGGTGAATAACAAAGAAAATTGATGGTGTATTTTACGAGTTGTTTATTTTTCTCTGATAGTGACTCGCTGAGACTTTCCTGCAAGGTGCCCTCTGTCAAAAGCCGCTGCCTCAGGGCGTGTGCTACTTGTGGTTCATGTGTATACATTTTGGAATGAGTCCATGCGGTCAGATTGGGGAGGACCAACATGCCACCAGCGTGCTTGTAGATTTTTATCAGCCTCATGTTTAAATGAGACACGGTGCTGTGTTCAGCCTGTTTGAACTGATGAGATAACACACGAGCTGCGCCGCAAACGCGCCTCCGAGTCCTCACCCCGCTGAGGATTGTAAGCTTTGACCCCCATCTGATCCGGTTTGTTTGTTTGTTTTCCATCAAATTAGTCATTCTTTCAGCAGCATTTATCAGCATTCACTGGACTCTTAGTTCAGTTAATTGGATTCGAGGCAGTGCAATAAGAGACGCATGAGGGAACACATAAGAAAAAAGCAAAGATAGGTAGGAAATTAAATTGGAGATTCAGGTTTATTATCTCCAGTGTGATGGAATGGGCCTTGAACTGTAAGCTAATTCAGTGAGGTGTGCCAGAATGAAGTCGCTGGGAGATAAACCTTCAATGTGTGTGTGTGTGTGTGTGTGTGTGTGTGTGTGTGTGTGTGTGTGTGTGGTTGTGGGTGTGTGTGTGTGTGTGTGTGTGTGTGTGTGTGTCAGATTTCCTCCCCTCTTACCGCATGTATGCCACTCCATGTCCCGAGCGCTGTCGTCTTGTCAGGGACTATGGCTGGAGAAGGAAGGATTATCTCCTCACCTAGACTAGAGATATTGGCAAGGTAAGCCTGGAAAAATACAAGATCTGATTTTGATTTAGAAGAGGTTGTGCAACATAATCCAGATGATCCTGGATTGAGTCTTGTGAGAAAATTGCTGTGCAATTTTTGGTTTATGCGTTGCATGTTTCTAAACCGTTGAAGCAGATGCTTCCATGTAGAGCACAAGGACACACCAAATGTTGGGATGAGTGTAACAATGATGTTTTCTAGAGTCACTTTATGTTGGTTTGTTCCTTTAATCTCTCAGCATGTATATGAATATTTAAAAAATATTTTTTATTTTATATAAGTTTTAGACAGAGCGCTCAACCCTGCCTTCCAAATCAAGCCAAAATGCAGCAGTGCCTCACCAACGTTATCTGATAAAAGTGAGACTGACAACTGCAACACTGATACAAAATCACAGCCAAGAGCCTGAGCCACACCATTTAATTCTCTGCTGCATAACGTTTAGAGTCTGCTCCTCATATCCTCTACTGTATTATCTCACCTTTAAGATTTGATTGGCAACATTTTTTCTGTTTTGACACTTCACCTGCCTCAAGTTAATTCCCCCGACCTTTCCTCTCTGTTGAACAAATATTCTCCATCTGCACTCTCTCCTCTTATTTCTTCTTCTTCTTCTTCTTCTTCTTCTTTTTCTTCTTCTTCTTCTTCTTCTTCGGTCTCTGGCTATGGAAGAGGCAGCAGAGTTGGAGCGGGACATCAGCCTAGGAGCTATTTTCTCAGGAGCAGAGCAACGGGAACCTTGTAAAATCTCTTTTTAATAATAATGTGTGTGGCTGGTTTTTATGCAAACTTCTCAGAAGTGTGCACAGACAGCAGTAGTTGTCGCAACAGTTCCCCTCTCTTTACATTAATTCTTCATGGTTGGGGTATACTAATCAAGCAACATATGATTTTTCAAACTGTATGTTATCAAATCCTAAATTTTACATCGTCCAGCAGCCAGAATGGCACAAATGCGGTTGTACCAAGACTGAAACCCTACAGAAAGATGACATGCTATATGACAAATGAACTCCAGTAGCTTGATTGTGTGTAGCTCTGCTGGGATTACACCCTTCTGTAGTGTCACAGCCCTCTCAGTGAGGACCAGGCTATACAGCAGGTCATGGATCACTTCAATAATTCAGGTTACACAGTGCAGGAAGGAGGCTTATCTCGAGTCAGCACGCACTGTCAACCTGACCTCAAACACCATGTAAACACCAAAGGGGGTGCTTGTGGAGAGTGGCAGTGGTCAGTCTGTGTGTGTGTGTGTGTGTGTGTGTGTGTGTGTGTGTGTGTGTATGTATCAAAGGGATTAGTGCTGTTTGACAGTGGCTTTGATTTCAGTTAACCTTTTTGCACTAAGCTATTAGCAACAGCTGCAGGATTAGAACACAGCAGATCTCCACTTTCTTTCTGTGTCTACTGGATGGATTTTCAAATGGCTGGGATGGTCTCAACGCATTCTCATGAACAGGTTTGCACAATATAGTATGAAAATGTATGCACACCTACCGGCTGGTCACGTGACGCTGGCTACAGAATTCCATGAGCTGTCTGTCGTATCAGCGACAGTTGCTAGATGAGTTAAGCTGAAAAAAGGGGATCGCCATGAGCCGACGACAGCTGAGTTTAAGCACCAAAATGGCTACTTAAGTTAAAGGGGAAAAAAATTTGATTTTGGATTAAAACATGAACACAAACACAGGAACCATCACACGTTTCCTGTGTGAAAGTCATTCATTTTCACAGGAACGCAAACGCTGCTCTCTGGGTCCAGAGCGTCTTCTTATACAGCAGCAGTGTTAGTGTTGCATCCAACGAAAAATGTGTGGAATGTTTACAAATTATAGTGTATTACTTCTCATAGCTATATGCACGATTGGTTCATAAGAACAAGCTATGGTCTTGACAAGCATAGCATGTTTTCTGTCTCTAGGTCCAAAATGAAAAATGGCAGCCCTTTTAATGCCGGTTAAAATGCATAATAACTACGTCCCCATGTATCAAAAATATAGTTACTTATTCTAAGAGTAAATTATTATTCTTTATAATGTGACAATTCTTCAAATCGAAAAAAATAATAGCCGTTGGATACTCTAATAGTAGCCTTCTTGAAATAATATCCCATCTGCTTATTTGGAATTATGACAGAGTCCTGTTTGATTGTTTACAGAAAATCCTTCATCTGAATCATTCCAAAAATATGGAAATAAATCAAAGTCTAGATCTAAACGAGTTGCAGGCCTCTTTCATTTGGTGCACATGTGACAAAAGTCACAGCTGCATTTCTTCAGACACATTCCAAGGAAGAGACAGTAAGTTTAGACTGTTGGTTTTGTTTAGTGTTGTGTGCTTGATAAGTCTTATTAAACTGATACTGGTGAATGTGCAAGATCACAATGGCTTCCATCCCAGTTAGGCAGACATTAGTCTCATGTTTCAGCAAAAAACACACGGTATGGGAGGTGTTGTTAAACTCGCCATAGTCTATGTTCACGACCTTCCACTTCTGGGATAGTTCAGGTGCCGCCGTATGTTGCTCATTTCAGCTAGATGTCCGTTACCTTCCTCTTCCTTTGCGTTGTGCAAGCTAAAGTTTGGTGGATTTTTGAGGACTATGGTTAGCTGCTCCTCAGATCTCTGCAGGGTAAATCCAGACAGCTAGCTAGACTATCTGTCCAATCTGAGTTTTATGTTACACGACTAAAACAACTTTTGAACGTACACATGTTCCACCATATCAAGTTCCTTTCTTCCTTCCTTCCTTCCTTCTGTTCCAAGACGATTGTGATTGGTTTAAGGACATGCCAATAAACTAGAGCACATTTTTCTCCCATCCTGGAATGCTGTGTGGACTAGCCAGACCCTCCTGGAAGATCTGGCTATGCCCAATTAAACCCGTCATGACCAGAGATGAATTAAACTAATTGTGTGTTGCGTGCGACCAGTGGAGCAATTTATGAGGTTTCACATCTGAGAGTCTCAGGTAAAGCGTGGTGATTTTTCCTTATGAAGGAGACAAGACAGACTGCTGCAGTGAGAGTTGATTTGGAGCTTCACAGTTTGCTGCTGGCCATGATGAACAAAGGGTGGCCAGTGCAGAATGTAGGTCAGGTTGATGTGTGCAGTTTGTGAGAGGGAGAGACTTTGACTCATGAAGTTTTTTTAATGAAATGTAACAAAACTAACGGAATAGTAATAAAAACAAAACATAAAACCCAAGTCAAATTGAATTAGTCAGACCTTGTTTTCCTACTGCAGGTACAGTTCTACTTTTCAGCTTAAAGCTTTATCTTTTGACATGACAAAATTTACAAACTTTTAGAACTTACCACTGTGTTTTGAGGTCCATGGCTTGAGTTAAATAATAGAACAACCAACATGAGAGATGCAACAGGAGCAATAGATTGCCAGCCTTCCTGATGTATTTCCTCAATGCGGCTAGCAGTAATATTTGTATAAATATAGCCGCAAGCGGCTGTTTGCGGGTTCAAAACTTTTTTCTCAATAGCGACTTCAAAGTAATTTCACACATGTGGTCCAACGTCATTATAAACATATCCTGCAGGCTTTGTAATAATTGGACAAAAAGTGCACTTTGTCTAAAATGCCTACAACTGATTCGTCAAAAACATTTATTTTCAATTGTGTGATATGTAGCTCAGTCCAGCTCACGGCAATTTGAGAAAAGATGACCAACACAAAAACAATTGCTAATAAAGTCGCAAGCTGCGATTCCAAGCTCAGACCTTGATTTACGTCATTCCACGTCCAGTTATTGATGTGGTGCAAATTTGGTGGCAATCAGACTTACGGTGTGGTGGGCTTGGCCTTTCAAAGTTTGAATTTTGAAGCCTAAATTACAGCACCACAATGTGGCCGATTGGGTTCATATTTCTATAGAAG
>NC_045755.1:2054157-2056738 GCF_008692095.1 Etheostoma spectabile
CACACCATTTCCAGTTATTCCCCCAAGTTTCACGTTCTAGCTCATTCCAGCTCACGGGAATTTGAGCCGGCGCGGCAGACAACAAATAATAAAAACTAAAACAGACAAACATAGAAGGGTTCGACCGCTTCGCGGTTTGAACCCTAATAACAAAGGCTCAAATGACTTTGTGCAATATGAAAGGTTTGCCTCATTGTGATGAACACAGGACTAGAAGGGGCACTGGGAGAGCACAGACCTCCACCGAGGCATGCTCTCTTTCACAACGTCTACATGCACATAATATTCCGTTTTTTGCCCTTATTCCAAAAAAGACAATATTCCGACTAAGCTGTTCACATGGCAAAGACACTAATATTTCAAAATATACTGACTGACTTGTTTGACAACATAAACACAGCGTCATTCTTTCAGTCCTTCAACCACCTTCTTGAAAAGGTCGGCGTTGCATTGTTTGGGCATATCCAAAAACCTGTTAATATCAATTCAATTTCAACTAAATTTTATTTATAGTATCAATTCATAATGAGAGTTATCTCGAGACACTTTACAGATAGAGTAGGTCTAGACCACACTCCCAAATATACAAGGACCCAACAGTTCTAGTAGTTTCCTCCAGAGCAAGCAACAGTGCGATAATATCCAAGTTATTCATAATGTTTAAAAAGTATAACAGTGTTTCACCTTCCTTTCTTATGGACATGCATCACTACCGCAGCCTTACACGCTGTTGGCTGGTTGGTTTGTGTAGCACGCCCGTAGCAACACACAGAGCTGACCGTACGCCATAAACTGGCAGAAGAAGACCAGCTGCCCTTTATATTTCTAAAGAATGCCTCTAAATCCTGAATAATACCGGCATAACCCACGTCTTAATCAGAAAATGCTATAATTGCAAGGAGGCCTTGTTTGGAATATCTGGAACATGCTGTTAACATGACCTGTATCAAATTTGGAAAATTGTCATATTCTGAATAATAGTGGAACTTTATTGTGTATGGAAACATACTTTACTGTGGAGCTACTGTGGATGTCCAATCAGTATTGACATTATATGTAGTCCATTTGAAGAAATACATTCTGTGTGTGTGTATGTGTGTGTGTGTGTGTGTGTGTGTGTGTGTGTGTGTGTGTGGGTGTGTGGTCTAGGTATAGCTACATTTGTGGGGACCAAAATTGTGAAAACAGTATACTTATGGGGACCTGACTGCTTGTGGGGACCAAATGCTCCCCATACCGTTAAAGGGCTTTTTGAGGACTAAGACTTGGTTTTAGGATTAGGGTTAGAGTTAGGTTATGGTTAGGGTTAGGGTGAGTGAGGGTTAGGCATTTAGGTTTGATGGTTAAGTTAGGGTAAGGGGCTAGGAATGCATTATGTCAATGACTGGTCCCCACAAAGATAGGCAGACACGACTGTGTGGTGTGTGTGTGTGTGTGTGGTGTGTGTGTGTGTGTGTGTGTGTGTGTGTGTGTGTGAGCGCCTATATTGACTGAGAAAGTGAGTTCTCCTGCTCGCGGAGCCGTTGCCGTGTACCGAGTCGACCGATCTCTGGGATATATTTTTATGTTAATTGAACGTGTCTCTAGCTTGAAACAAGCTAGCGCAAACTGCTGATTACCTTGTAACGCTAATAGTCAGGACATGGAGGAAGTAAAAATAAATCTCTATTTGTATACCACTAACAAGGCTCAAAATAGCACCACACTTCCATGGTCGCATAATGAGGGTCCCTACATGTAAACCCAAGCATTCAGAACTTTGTAGGTGTACAGAGAGTTTATTAAAAAGATTTTATAAAGAGTTTATAAAGACATTACCGTTTGTGTATACAGGCAGGCGCCATCTTGGGAAAAAAGCCATGAACGAAGAACGCCGTGCTTGAGCTACGTTAGTGGTTTCTGGTTGCACAATGTTTGTGGTTTGACTGGTCTTGACTGGTTTCCCAAGATCGCGGAATTGCCGCGTGTGGCGTCTTCGCTAAGCTCTCTTAGCTTTTCATTAAACAGAATAAACTCTTAATATTCTTACACCTAAACAGTTTCTCTCTCTGACCAGTCACTTTGGGATTCTCAGGTCTGGGTGAGATCTGTTAAGATCTGGCCTTGGCTATCGATAAAAGTACCATATGGACCTTGATGCCAATTTATTACATAATCTCAGAGACCTCAGGAGGCTTCACTTCTCCCCCTTTTACCTCCCTCCGTGCTGGCTGCCATTGTTACCCTGGAAGCGTGTGGCAGTCTGGCTCACTAACAGCAGGCTCAGTGCAAACAGCAAGTTGAGCCCTGAATGTAAAACAGCTGTGTGCGTGTGTGTGTGCGTGTGTGTTGCATATCTTTATTTACCTGTCTCCTGGTAAATTTGTTTTCCATTTCCCGTATGCATATGTGTTTATCATCTGCCTAGGTACAGACAATGTCAAACTCTTGTTTATATTGTAAGGTATCTGTTAGTGAGTGTACTGTATATCTGTGTGTTTGACAAGGAGTATGCAGCCACTAAACCAATACCTTGTTGCTCTGGTATTTTTTGAGGCTGAGGCTGCTTGGGGCAAGCAAACACACACACACACACACACAC
>NC_045755.1:2056748-2059149 GCF_008692095.1 Etheostoma spectabile
ACACACACACACACACACAGAGAGAGAGCAGACAGGCAAGACCTGAAATGAAATGTGAAAAGAAGTCTTTAGATGTCTGAAGTGAGCTAAATATCATTGTTATGACTGTTATGACAAATTGTGACTAATGACCAACAAAAGTGTAGCCAGAGCCAAAGCCGTAAGCATGCAGTCCTACTTTGAAGTGTGCTCTGAACCATGTTTTTTGAATCAGTGACCATCCACCTGCAGCAGTTAGTTTGCCCTGCTCTCCTTCATCAAACAGCCTGTTCAGACAGCTCTCTCTCCCTGAGCTCAGGAGCAAACAGCAGAGTCATGGCCTCCTGCTGTGCTGGTCTGAGTAATGTCGCCGTCTAATAATGGTACCACAGAGAATGTCAGAGGAAGTTACAGTGGGCATCTTAGTGTCAACAGGCTGACCACAGAGAATGTGAGCTGACAGTTCAAGTGTATCACTTACAGTGCCGTCTCCCACCCTGAATCTGTCCTGCAACTGTCCTCTCCTTCACATTACAAGGGAAATGCTGACAGCTCCAATTGGACATGAGTGGGATTCTAGATACACGTGTGTGTCTAGATACGCACACACACACAAGAACAAAGGCACAGTAAACGAGTAACCCTACCATTAATCAATAAGATGTCCACCATTACACTGACTATTTTGAACAGTTTGGATCAATTTTTTCATGAGAAAAATCATTCCACAGTCCTGCCAGTGGTTGGTTTCACACTGTTCCACTGATCAACAGGTGGCGGTGACACGTCTAGATATGCTGCAATGCACCAGCAAAGACAGGGAGGAAGGAGACCTTTATGGTCATGTATCATGTAAACAATGCTGGATTTTGGGCTTTTTGGGACAGCTGAACAAGCTGTTAACACATTATTGATCATCATTAGCCTACCTAATAAAGTTGTTGTGGGGACATGAGCAAACACATCCAGCAGATAGAGAGACAAATTAGCATTCTTTGAAGTCATATTTCTGGCCACCTGGAAAATGGAAGTCCAATATTTTCTTTTAGCTCTGGTTTGGTAAATGCAACACTTTCATCTCTGCTAACTTAGTCTGTTTTCCGTTTTGTGCTAGGCAGGAATTGGGGTCAATGAAAACGGTGAGATTGAACCAGAACAGTAAGATAAAACCATGACAGTGAGCTGAAAGTGCTGTGTGAACTTAGGCCAACTGCAGTCATGGTAATACTTCTTTGCGGGTTCATCACTACGAGTGGCACCTTAAATAATTTGTATTCCCTTTTACTGGAATTAGATTACAATTAGAGCAGCTTTCATTTTTGAAATAGGCAAATTAACATGTTATTACTCACACAGCCTTTCATTGTGATTTAATGTAGTAGTGAATATTCAAAAGACTGGATTTTTGGTGTTTTTCTCCATTTTCAGAGGATGTAAATCACTTTGTTAGAGATTCCTCTGAGAGCTAAAACGATTAGTTTCACTTGAACGCATATTTGATTTACAGGAGGAAGAAAAACAAAAGAAGTGACAATACTAATGAGAAAGTACAACAAAAGAATATGCTCCATTCTTTATTCAGTAATTCCCTGGCCCACTCTCTTAATAACCTCTTAAATGTCTTCAGTCTTTCAAATCACAGAGTTTGGCTTTGCTGCCACATAGGGCTTTGGTACTGTAAGTGATTAAATGATGGAATGGAATGTGGAGAAGGCTCTTTTTGCTTCTTAGTGTATACGTTATTTAACATAATTACTCCAAAGCTGTTGCAGTGTAACTGGTTCCCTGAGAGGACGGCAGCTAGACAGGCAGTGACCAGGGCAGTCACCAGGGTTTGAACATCAATCCTATGTGGTACATTTTTCTAAACTCTGGGTCTGAAGATGAAGAAGGACCAATTAACTCAAACAAAAGTGACTTCTTGTGGTTGATTTTTCAGAAGGCAATTCTTTTTTCTCTGGTCAGCCTTTCCCCCTGCTGTTCCACAACTAGCCCCAACAGGAAAGACTCTGGTCAGGGATTTGTTGATGTTTTCACTTTCCTTCATTAAGACCACAGCCAGTCGGATCCAAACAGCAGATTAGCAAGACAGCCTAGCGACAAACAGCGGCCAAATGAGCAAGTAACAAACCACAGCTACTAACTGGAGGACCTCTCCTCTCTGAAACGCTGAGAAAAGAAACAGAGGAAGCTGGAGAGGAAGAGGGCCAATGTAAATTGTTCATTGGATGGAGGCTCTCAGACGTGTGTCATACCGCCCGTGGCCAAATTAGAACTGTAAACTTGTAGGCTCCCCTATGGCTTTTCTATCTCTGTTTGTGTGTTGCCAAGGAAATGTTGGTGTCAGGATTAAGTTTTTTTTTTAGGATGTGTGTGTGTGTGTGTGTGTGTGTGTGTGTGTGTGTCTGTGTCTGTGTGTGTG
>NC_045755.1:2059159-2063858 GCF_008692095.1 Etheostoma spectabile
TGTGTGTGTGTGTGTGTGTGTGTGTGTGTGTGTGTGTGTACATTTTGGGAAATATAAAGCCCAGATGGCCCATTTTCAAGGCACCTCTGGGTCACAATCCTTTCCTTTTTCTCCTCCAATCCTCCCATTAAACATCACCATGAAAGCACCAAGGAACTATAGAAGCTGAACCATGTGTGCTGTGTAGCAGCTCAGGGAATTAAATATTCACTGTGCTCCTCAGTAATTTGGCTCATTGTCCCAGACAACAACCATCGGGAAATTGCAGGATAATAGACATGGGCATTCCACAGGACAAAGCCAAAAGCCTCCTTAGGAGGTTGCGGTGGACATACTGCATCAGTCTGGGCAGGACCACACTTTCTGTGTGAAGTTTGCATATTCTCCCCTTGATTGGGTGCTCCGGTTTCCTCCCACCACCAAAAACATGTATGTGTGTCAGTGTCCCTGACATAAGAGAACTGCTCCTATGTATAGGATTGATAGATAAATGCAGAGGACATATTTAGTTTCCGTGCATGCAAATGCTTAGAAATTACAGTGAATGGATGTTAACAGTAGGTGAATTTTAACCTAAAAGTGGCTCTCCTTCCCCGAGTCATACCTCGTTCACTTACGTACACACATTTAGATTTACTGTCTTACACTTCTGAAACAATAAATAAATGGCCATAAATCTACTTAGAAATCATAGGACTCATTGTGGGTACATTGCTAACAGGAGCTGTTAATTGTTAATTCAGAATACTTTTAATGGTGCCAATTTGCCCAAATGAAAACTGATATATAAACATATATAAACAAACAGGGAATACCAATACTTCCCTTTAGCTGACTTTACAAAAGCTTATTTTATAAACTTTTACAGTGCTTTGTTTGTGAAGTGCAGTCATGAACACAGCCAAAATCCAAATGCTGGCCAAATGCAAATAGTGAACCCAGACACTCGAGTTTGACCCGTTCACGCCAGAAAGTCAGCCTGCCTTCACATCTCAGATGTTCTTGCAAATATTACAGCATGAAGAATTCTTCTTTCCTGCTGCAGCCCAACAAGATGAACGTTTGTCAGCAGCAGGTAGCGGTTGTAGCTACTGAATTATTCAACTTGTGACAGAGGGAGGAAGATGGGTTGTACGCTCCCTCTCAGGTAGGCAGAGGCAGTTTGGGGGTTTTCCAAGACCTCTGCTTGTGTGTAGTGTTTTAACAACCAAAACTTATCTATGCGTTTATGAATAGCATTCATTCCTTCCTAGCAATTGTCATCTTTAGCACGGCGGTCTATGGTTTCTTGGCATTCAAGGAAAATCCACTGTCACTGCTAATGAAATAAACAGTGTCATAACCAAGAACTCTCTCCATGGTCCAGAATGGAACAGATTGATCTGTAGTTGTCAACTAATCCATACATGTGTCTCAGAGTGTATCATCCAGCGGTCAGTCACACAGTCCAAGGAGGACAGTGGACTGGAGGGATTACTTCAGGCTTAAACTCAGTGGTGGCTCATTTTGTTCTTTCACTTATTTATACCCCAACACATCGCATTTTGGGAAATGAGTGTGAACTCTTATAAGCAGACTGCATATTGTGGACATGAATCACAGGACCATTATGAAAGTAATATTTGCCATTGCAGTGATTTGAAGAAAAAGTTATTTATAGTACTGTAGGTAAATAGGTATTCACTGTCAACGCTTTGTATGAACATGTAACCCTCACACCACCCAGACATACTTTTCACTCTTATCACCTGAGATTATCCAATTTGTATCATTTTGTGATATGTTTCATAAGTAAACATTTTTTTTCATTTATTTGATTTATGTAACCAAACACATTAGTTAAACCTTTTTTGTGAGTGAATTAAATCAAAGTAATTATCCTTAAAACTAAGATATATTAAGATAATTAAGATAAACATTGGTTAGAAATAGTGGGTTATTGTTATAATTAAGAGGAAAAAAATGTTACAAATACATAACAGGTACAAATGACTTTATATTCACCTAAAAACCAAAGACGTGTTCAAAACAGTGGGTTTAGGACTTTGATGACTTTGGACTTTGAAAAATTTGATTTTGTTTTTTAAAAGATACTTTTTCTAGGTTCAATGAGAAAATTAACAAAATAGATTATAAATTAAAGACATTCCTTTAATTATTGTTGAATTATTTATTATTTGGAATTTGTTTTGCACGATTGAAAGTCAACACGACAACAGAACGGGTTATTTGCCAGTGACTCTCTTATGACTGTGTTATTTAACGCTGTGAAATGGAACTGCTTTGTTAACTTCAGGCTGCAAAACTGTTTCTGGTTTCACATGGGACACGAACAGCGACCTCCTGGGTGAAAGTCCCGTGTTGTGACCCATCCATCGTCCCATTCGTCCTCCCCATGCTGCCGCTCTTTATACTGTCTAACTTTAGTTCTGTCCCAAACCATTTTTTTAAACGATTAATCTAGCGATTATTCTTTCGATTAGTCAACAAATCTAACGATTTATTCTTTGATTTATCTAACAATTAACTTTTCAGTTAGCGATTATTTTCCCGTTGATCAATTATTAACAATTTACACAAAACAAATTTCAATAAGGTTCAAAGCTCTTATTATTAAACTTGTTCAACACTGCACTGTTCGAGTAAAATGAATCTGTAGTGCAACCTGAAGCCAGATGTGTACTATTTCTTATTATCTCCTTCTGTGGTGTCTTATCCTGCTCTGACCCGCCTGGTCTCTCCAGTTTCCTGCCTTTGCCTTCATCATTTCCCTCCTTCTCTTCCTCCTGTAAACTACTCAGAATTTGAATACAAATAATCGGTCTCAGTATTATGACTGAGAGTGTTTTAACGTAACACCACTGAAATGGCGACCCTCTGTAAACGTTATGAATTCAATTTTGCTTTGCTAAAATCAAAACTAATGAAAGTGAAGAATGCTGGGAAGGATTTGACTTTTGGCTAACGTAATAGACATGCTGACTTTACCTTTAGCATACATTACATTCATTACAAATTGAACTTGAAATTAAAGGTGTGTTTAAACTTCTCCTTCTCCTGGGGAAACTGACTTCAGTCGCTCCAGTCTTTGCTGGGATGCAGAGCCACCACACACAGCAGCAGACTCGCTGTGACAAACACTAAAGTTGGTTTTGTAGTGGACGTTGGATATTTGAAACATTTGAAAATTCTATAATGCAGTTTGACCTTCCAATATAAAACAACTTTTCCAACGACCTTTGACAGCTCGTCCACGCTGCGCAGGAAGCTACAAACACAGTTTCTGACGTGATTTAACATAATATGTTGATTGAATGGGTTGTGAAAATGTTACTTTTAGATGCGTCGACTCAAATTATTTGTGTTGACGCATACGTAATCAATGGCAACTACGTTGACAAATCATCGCAGCGCTATCTCACTTCCTCTGCTGTCTCCCTGCAGCCCTTGCAAATTACAAGTTCTCTGTGAGGAGACTAACATAGCGGATAGAATGCTGACCCGGTGTTAGTGACACCAGATAACAACAACAGCTCAGCCTTGTGCAGCATTAGCATGTCACTCTGGGAATGAGGGATGGAGAGCTACTCCTGCTTGGGGATAGGATTTTTAGCTGCACGCCTGTTGTTCCCCTAATGCAGCAAGAGGATGGAGGCAGCGGCGTGCCGGGATCCAGCTCTGCTTTCCAGCTCTCGGCCTCGCCTGCTGCACTGCCAAAATCAGAACCTTTAACGTTGTGCCCTGTCTTAACAAGACAAGCCGTTTGGGGGGTTGGTAGCTTTCCCAGTGAGGCTGTGTGCTTCTTTCAACTGCCAAACACGATTGTTCGGCAAATTACTAAAGCCTAACTTTTATATGATGCAGCAAATTCTTTGGTCGCACATAATTGCTATATTTGACTTGTTGTGGCATGTACTAATGTATTTTATACACTAGTTATTCTCAACCAAACAGTCTGGTCACAGATTAGTTCCAACTGTGTTGATAATTCCCATGAAGCCCAATTAGTCATGCTTTTTTACTGTTTCTGTTCTTGTGTATGCACACTTCTTTGAAGAAAACATTTCATGCAGTTGTTAACTGTTGAAGAAAAGCCTTAATAGCAGTGAGGATGTTCTCTCAAGGGATAATTGTTATTGTGGGTGTGCTGCGTTTTTATTGCCTACCTATCACAATAACATTATAGCCATAATGGCAAAGAACTCATTTATATCTTATTTTGAATGACATTTTTAATACATGTCAAAGTTTCCTCTGTTATTTATTAAGTACTGTGAGTCCATTTCTGCAATTTTAAGCATATCCAGAGATGTGCAATGTTTTAGGGCTCAGTTGGGGATCAGCCTTAGGTTAAGAGCAGTCCGTCCACCAAGCAGTACACTTAAAAGGTCCCATAGCATGAAAACTTTACTTTATGAGGTTTTTTAACATTAATATGAGTTCCCCCTGCCTGCCTATGGTCCCCCAGTGGCTAGAGATGGTGATAAGTGTAAACCGAGCCCTGGGTATCCTGCTCTGCCTTTGAGAAAATGAAAGCTCAGATGGGCCGATCTGGAATCTTGCCCCTTATGAGGTCATAAGGGGCAAGGTTACCTCCCCATTCTCTGCTTTGTCCGCCCAGAGAATTTGGCCAACCCTTGAGAGAGGGAGACATCATGGCTTTCAGACGAGCAAAGTGGCAGTTGGTCAAGGCCACACC
>NC_045755.1:2063868-2064063 GCF_008692095.1 Etheostoma spectabile
ACCTTGCCCCCCCTCTCTCCTCCTCAAAAGCTATAGACTCAGAAATGGAACATCCTAAGGAAAGCTCACTGTGCGACTGGCTTAAGTGGCTGTATTTCTGCACCAAGGCTGAATTTTGGGAAAGATACTTCATATAATGTATTAGGGGACCACTAAGGTCTATATAAAAGAGACTTCAGATACAGTGTTAGGGGA
>NC_045755.1:2064073-2072919 GCF_008692095.1 Etheostoma spectabile
CTATATAAAAGAGACTTCAGATACAGTGTTAGGGGACCACTAAGGTCTATATAAAAGTATCCAATGAGCACCATGTCATGGAACCTTTAAGTCAACTATGCCTCCGCTTAAATTTAAAACTGTCTTAGAACACATTGCTACTATTCCCACAATAGCTTCTCTGCTCAGGTGGCTCTATGGGTGGCTTAACCTGACCTTTGACCATTGTGGAAAAAAAAAGCAGCTTCATCACCACATTTTTGACATTGCCGAAGAAAGTGTATTGAAGGAGGCCAGTACATATTGTGCGAGCAGATGACTGCTGACAGTGAAAAATGCAGATTGACCACATGTTTCCTGTGAACGTCTTCATCGGGACATAATGGATGGTGCTCGTCTGTTTCCCAGACGTGACCCTGCGAATGGTGCTTTAATGCCATTCCAATCAGCAGCCCTGAGCTATAGTGGTGAGCTGATGGTTCCAGCCCACATATGGGAAGCTCCCACAGCAGTTTTGCTGCAATACCAAAATTCTGAGTTTGACCTCAGCGCTGCTAAAATTTGATACTATCTCAATATAAATAAGAAAAACCACCAAGCAGTGTTGCAACACAACAGATGCTTGCCTTGGTTCCCACATTTGGGCAGCTTTACTAACTTTAGGGCAGTGGTTTTAATGTAAGTTGTTCGTTCCTGTCAAGTGTGTGACCTCATGACACAAATCTGTCAAGTAGTTGAAGAAGACTGGGATCAAGTTCAAAACATGCTCTTGCTTTGTTCTCAGTGTTTTGACCCTGATTGCTTTATGCCCCAAAGAGCCAAACTTAGCTATTCTAAGTCTATTTAAATTATTTCTCTCCCTATCTAACTGTACCATTGAACAGTTTTAAGAAGAAAGTTTTATAATAGCATTGGTCCCTCTTACATTACAGTGGGTCGCATCATTAGATTAGATTCAACTTTATTGTTAGGTACAGGTACAGGTAAAATCATGTCACAGCCTTCCAATTCCTCTGAAAGGCCAAGCCCACATGCCCAAGAGAGTACCTCACGTGCTCTAATTCTTTGGACTTGCTTATCCCTTGACATCAGTTTGACACGTTGGAGCTTTTGAATGCCAAGACTTTTGATTACCTTGCGTGTTTTCCTCCTTTCCAGAACTGCAGATACGGCAGATATAATGATGGTATCCAATTTCCTCAGTTGGAAAAATTATAAGGCCTAAGTTCCTGTGGATTAGCCCCGTCGATAGCTGTCCTCTAGTTGCCTTGGAGCGCCATCTTATTTCCATCTGAGCGTGTTTCTGTACAGCCAGCAGATTTTGTTTACCCGATTATTATTATGATTTTTTTCCCCCTCTTGTTTTCTATCCTAGCACTGAGTGCGGTCTTTTTATGGTTCTTATAAAAAGTTGGAGTTTTCTTTAAAGACGTCTTGGTGCTTGCTTGCCAAAGCCACAGCAGATGTGCCGCTTTTGTTCTTCATTACTGATTGGCAGCTGCCCGGTACTCAGAGCTGCCTAAATGTTTCAGAGACACAATGCGTGAGTTAAAAGCTCACCCCTCTAATTAAGTAAATGGTATGGATTTTGTTCCTGAAAAACAAAAAAAATTGTTGTTTGGAATAAAAATAATGTATTTCTGCTGTTCTGGGGATATCAACAGTTTAATACCTCAATGTTTGTTCCAGGAACAATGGCTTGATTAAGTCTCTGTGCACTCACACACAAAGCCAAAGGACGCACAGACATACACATACATACCGGCGAGTCACATTCAAAACAAAATGCATGCACTGACTCAGACACTTTCTCATTCACTCAAATTCCTGGCGTGTGTGGAGCTCAGTCTGAGGTTTTGCTTGCTGGGACAGGACCTTGCTGCTTGTTTGTCCCACAAAGTCACCAGAGCCACTTAAAAACTCATTCAGGGCGGCGGACGCCTGCTTTACCCAGAAGGAAAACAGCAACACACAAAGGAAGCCAACTGAGGACCACACATGCTTGTGTATGAGGCTATATTGGTGTCTGTTTGTGTCCATGCCAAGGGAAAATCATTATGTCTGCCAGTATGAGACCTGTGTCCCTTTTTGGTATGGTGTTACAGAAGACGGCCTGTGTGATCAAAGATTACTGGCAAAGCCTTCAGGATAAAGGGTTAAGAATGTCCCTAGATCTTGGGACAGTTTGGGATTTAGGTACTGAACCCTTGTCTGGTACTCTTTGGTTGCTTGGGTGCTCTGGAAGTGTATGGAAGTAGAAGTGAAATATAATAGTTCCAACTTCAAATTTTCAAATAGAGGATTAGTAGTGTACAGGTGACAGAAGGGTTTCAAGCCTTTCTGGGGTGACTGACAAATCTTGTTCAGGAAGGGCTTTTGAGCAAAAAAAATCTACTAAATAGATCACACCCACAACACAATGTAAAGGGCCCCAGGTCATATGCTTCCAACAAGTAATATCTGGTGGTTTGTGGGTGATGAGTTGTATTGCTGTTTGAATAAACAGGGCATTGGTGAAAAGAGCATATATGTAAACTTAAAAACAAGTTGCACCTTTTTACAACAACCAATCAGACAAGGACGCAGAGGTTTCTGGAACAAACGGGCAGATTAAAAAACAAGCTTAACAATGATTGAATTGTCAGGCTGCACGATGATGAATTAGGTTGCAATGCACGATAGAGGGATAGGTTGTCTAATCCCTGTACTATATCTTAAAAAAACAACCCAGTTAGTGTAGAGGATTTACATGAGTTGCAAGAACAACCTTCAAGAACCAACAAAACAAGATGACAATCAAAGCAACAACTTTCTTGGATACAAACATTTAAATAACAGAAAAGCTAACTTGATGAATAATGGTAGAATAATTTTTTTTTAAGTGACACGTTTGATAAAGAGTTGGAGACAAGCGGGAGAGGAATAAAACAAAAAAGAAACAAAAAACCTGACGGCTTCCCCTCTACCCCGTAGAACTGTTTAGAGGGCTTGGTTGCAAGATGTAAAAGTTCAGCTTTGACCTCGATTGGTTAAAGGTCAGATGATTGAGGTTAGGCATTGACCTTGAATGGTTAAGGTTAGGATAGGTTGTCAGACAGAGAGTGCAAGAGTTTTCTCAAATCTAGGGTCACCATCTTGACACAACCTCTTATCCCTGTCTCACATAGGTCAAAGCTCAAGGGCTAAAAGGGTCACCAACAGAAGCACTCTTGATTCTGGTAGCTGGCAGCGCTTCAGTTGGGTAAATGCTTGACAAGAAATACGATTCTGAACTTTAGAACCTGAAAGTCAATGAGTTTCCCACTCTTATCACATTTCAGTCTCAGAGGAAGAAGTTTCATGTTTGTCGTGACAATCTGATACCAGCTGAATGTCACAATGCATTTTTTCTATCATTTCCGCAATATGACGAGAGGGCAGACCTGTTGGACTAGTTGACTTTTGCCTTCAGAATTAGACAAGATGTACTGTCAAAGCATTACGGGTGTTACACATGGCGCCAGTCCAAGTTGGCAATAAAACAATGCAGTAGTGTTGTTCATCTTCTGTTTTGACACATCACTTTCTGTTGCCAGTCACCTAGTCGCCTAAGGCTCCAAAAGTAACCTGTGTGTGTGTGTGTGTTTCTGAACGCAATTTATTATTGTCTCTTGTTGGCTTTTGAAACCTCTGCCAACACACACCTAAAGTACAAACCGTACAGTGTCAGTCATTTCAGAGGCACGCTTGTAAGGCCCGCTGTCCGCCGAGGCACCTTGTGACCTCCTCCCTCGCCTCCCTTTCCCTATCGTGTCATAAACCAGACATCTGGTTGCCAACATGCCAGGCAGCATTTCTACCCTGTAATGCCCATTTATTATCTTCTTTCAAACACACATATTAAAGAGCTCATGTTTACTAGAGATTTTATTTTTGGCAAGAAACTTCCCAGCCTTATTCTAGGGAAAAGTAGGGATAGATTATTCAGGCAGCGTGGGGAGTCGTTACCCAGAATCTATTCTGGGACTGTGTTGTGCTCAGCAACCACTTAAGGAGATGAAAGAAATCTGCCTTTTTTATATTTTGGGTATTCACGGAATGTTGACCAAGTATGTATGAATCAGGCAAGGCATTTCACAGCCACAGTGAGTTGCTCTGTACAACCATAGTGTTTATCTGGCAACAAGCCTGTTTATGTAACCTTCAGGTTTGCACTGATCCAAAAGGTCTATTGCTGTATGAATATTATATCATGGAGGATAGGCATAACTGCATTTTATATCCTAGATATATGGATATGTTGAGGTGTATCACTGGTGGTCAAATAGCCTTCTGTCCTTAAAGTCCCTCTCTCTCCTCTCCTATGCTCCTTTGTTTTCACTTTTTCATGTTCTCTCTCTTTGCCCTCAAGGCAATTCTTCTCAAGTTAAAGGACAAAAGAAGAATTTACCGTTGGATCAAGTTGGGAAATCATCTGACCTCCTGGAACCCCTCTGCTTTTCTACAAATGCTAGATTTTCCGTCTGTGACATTCTCAACTGAGGTCTTCATTTCTTTTCCCCCTTTGACACAATCCCCCATGTGAAGAGAAACCGCTGATTCGGACTGTTTTTAACTGGGGGGTCTCTCAAAGGAGCAGTGCTATTCTGATTGAGCCAGGATCTGTGGGCTACACAGTTGAAGAGGGGACATGAAGGGGCTCCTTTCCCTCTTATTTAAAAAAAAAACATCTCTGCTTTTGCTTGTGTGTCAATTAATGCCAAACATCAATGCACAAAACTCAGCTAATCCCCCTCTGTTTCCTCCCCGTCATGAGCATTTTGCTCAGTAATTGTTTACATCTGCCTCATTCCAAAAAAGCTGTTACTGGGAAAACCCCCCTCCAAAAATGTCTCAAGTCCCCGCTGGCCCCTGGATCCTTTGGCAGAGGATAAGAGAGGCCGTTCAAAACTACAGCCAAGCTGCACTGCACTGCAACAACACCAGTCCTCTCCCTCTCTAAATGAAGTCGTCTAATCAAGGTCACCACGTATTTTTCAAATTTCGACTTCACCGTATCAATATTCACGTGCAGTAACTGACCCTGCTCTATGTCGTCCTCTAATTAGTCCCACCTGTGCTGCCGTACTTTCAACCAGTCACGCTGCTTTGTAAGCCAAGGGTTGTTTATCATCACTCCATTCCAGACATAATTACACAGTAGGCGTGCGGAAGATGCGACCGGTTGCATTTGACTTCAGGTGACATGGGCGATTTATTGCCCATCAAAGCATCTGGGAAATGTGAGCAAGATGCTGTTTACCCTCGCACTTGCAGCCATGGTACCCAGGTGATGAATGACTCTCTGGAAACACAGACAGACACAAGATAAGAGTGGGAAACAACATCCCGCCCAAACATCTAACCTTACTTTAGCTCTCTGCTTGTTTCTATGCAGTCTAACTTTAGTCTGCTCGGTGTGCATCTAAATTCACAATGTCATTGAATCGTCAATTATGTATCGTACCAGCACGACTAGAGTTATCATGCCAGCATACAGTAAGAGTGAAAACAGCCTCAACAAAAGAAACAACAAGCCCAGAGACCTCACAAGAGGGAAGCTGGGCATTGAGGCAGACTAGCAGCTCTCTGTATCCCAGCCCCCTCTGGGATTTCCTGACTTTGTTCTTTCAGTTTTGTCGTAGCTCCCCCGTGTAAGAGTTTGGCTGCATCGCAGCCTGACAGCTACTAATAGCACGGAGGATGCATCTTTATTTTTTTATTTTTTTGAGAGGTATTTGTGCTTAGCAGGGGTGTGACACATCTTGTCATTACGCGTTCCAAAACCTATTTAGATGTTGCAGAGTCAGGTATCATTTGAAATCTGACAAAATTGTGATTGTTGATCAATGTACTGGATATTCCCTATACATTTAATTCACTCTTGTTCCACATATGTAAAGTTTTGGATTATTCATTTTGGATTGCTTTATAGTTGTTAAACCAGACATTTGTAGCAATTGTTGCTCCCTCATTTTCTATGTAAGAAAATTGGCAAACAAGTTATCTTATTTCTACAAATTAAGAAAAGAGTATTTTCACATCTTTGTTTTTGCACCAAATTATGAAGAGTAGCATTGATAAGAGTATCCATAAGTATCGGTGTCAATAGAATTCTGAGGATACCCATCCCTATCCGCAGGCTGTAGAAAAGCCTGTTTCTGTCTTCAGGGAATTAGTTTTAATGTCTCTCTCACGGCGAGACATTTACAGCCCTCTTGATTTTCTCCCCGGCCGCTTGGAGCTGGATGAAAGCAGCCGTCTCCGCTGGGGCATTTCAGCAAGGAGTGAGTGCTGAAAACGTGGGAGGGATGTGGGAGCAGGAAGGAATGTGGAGGAGTTCCAAAGCTCGCCGTTCAAACGCTCACAGCTCCACCTCTCTCTCCCTCCCCTTTCCTCTATCTTTCACTCTCACTTTCAGTTGAATTAGCTCTTTGGCCCCAAATGTCAGAATCAGAATCAGAATCAGAATCAGAAATACTTTATTGATCCCCGAAGGGAAACTCTGTGGTTGTAGTTGCAATTTATAAATAGAGTAGAATACAAAGAAATAAAGAAATATAGGAATTGGATACGTACGGTATTTACATAAAGGAATGTTATTATACATTATTTACATCATTCACATATTAAGGATTTGGAATGGTAAAGTTATATAATAATAATAATATAATTGTGGATTTGAGATTGCACACATGTCAGGCCAGTGTTATTGCACAAAACAGATAATACAGATAATATTGTCCAGTTTCAACCTCTCTAATGTTGTGTGTGTGTGGGTTTGTGTGTGTGTCAGACACTTAGAGGGAGGGTTAAAAAGTTTGATGGCCACAGGCAGGAATGACTTCCTGTGGCGCTCTGTAGTCTTTTGGGAGAATGAGTCTGTCACTGAAAGTGCTCCTGTATTGAGCAACAACCCTGGATTGGTGCGAGACATTGTCCAAGATGGCATGTAGTTTGGACAGCAATGTAAGGCCGTTATTGCCAAAACACCAAGATACAGTCTTTTGAAAAGGATTTGTTTCTTTTGAGTGCCTTGTCCTTACCTCAGTATCCTTCCTCCTTCCATCCTCCTCCATGGCCCCCTGTTGTGGCAGGGACTGTGGTTTACATTGAAGCTTGATGTTTATAAGTTTAGAACAAAGTTGTAGCCCTCTGTTCTGTAGTCCTACTTTTTGGTGGCGGATGAATGTTTTTGTAAAAGATGAAATGCAGATTTTAGTCTGAAGTTAGCTGCAGGCTTGGCTTTTTTAAGAGCTAAAGTTCCTTTTGATTTAGAAGGCGTATACAATCACCTCTTAACATAAGTCCAAGTACAACTTTGATTTAAGTTTTGAATATCAGCAACCCTGCAGAGCCAGGAGGGAAACATGCCTTTCACTTTGCTTTTGTCTTTCAGGCTTCACGTAGGCTGTCTTATCCGTGCAGACTATTCTAAAAACTTTAAAAAAAAGTACATCCCCGGCATGTTTGAATTACAATAACGACATTATAGTTAATTATGCAGTTGGGGATTTTGTGTTTCAGCAAGTACAAAAGGAAAATGATGTAGGCGTTGTCGTGGATGGTTCACTTGAATTCCACTCACACATTTCCGAAAAAAGTTAAAAAAGCAGCATCTATGATTTCAATAATTAAAAGAACTTTTCAAAATCTACGCAAGGATATATTTTTACTATTGTATAACTCTGTCTCTGGTAAGATCCCATCTTCAATATGCTAGCTCAGTCTGGGGTTCATATAAATTAAAGTATATTTATGTCACTTATTCATGAAATGTAGGTCCTTTTTAATCATGATATTAATGTGATCAATGTGTTTCCAATTTGTTTACATCATTTTGTGTTGTTTGAGTCTGAAATATAGAGGATTTTATACAGTGTACCAGAACATTATTCAATATATTTCAATTAATTTAACTTACACTTGCCGGTAAATAAATATAATGTTTTCCAAAAAAGAATCTTAAATTAGTTAGTCTCAAATCCTTAATTTGTATCCATGTTTTTTCCTGCACACAGGCATAGGCTGCACCAAAGCTGCTGACGCTAATCAGGGCTCGATACACTCACACAGCGTCTACGTGACTGTATATTTTTTATTACAGTTGCCAACATGATACGCTCATGGAAATACACTTAGATTGAACATTAATCAAAGCTAAGTATCAAGTCTGTACCAATGGAACAAATTTGAGTCTAAGCAGGGTTAGTGCATCAGCCGTTAGCTTGGTATTTCTTAATCTTTTCTTAGACGTTGTCATACAAACTATTATAACTAATTTCATCAAAATATCTCATTTGCTATTTTATGTCTGTTGAAAAAAACAGTGACTTAATGTTTTGAATGTGCAACATGTGTGCTTTCTCCATTCATTATTACTATTATATTATAATCTTCATTCACAAACCACAACTGACACTGGCTTTATTTCCCATTCCTCCGCCCCACCAGACCAAACAGGCACACCACTTGTCGCGCTCCGCTCTGCCTCCGGCTGTATTTATGTCATAGCCATTGTTGGGTTTGCTTCATCTGAGGTTTAATTGTATCTCTCCCACTGTAATACTGAACTCATTACAGCGGCAGGGAAGTCTCATTACAAATCAAGGCATGAAAGCAGAGTGCATCGTAGATGAGGCTGTACGCACGCTGGCTCAGTGACATGTTCTGCATGATTCAGTGTTTGTTACTTGAAATGTCTTGCAGTCGGAGATTAGACAGAGTTGATGTCTCCCTAAAGGCAAAGTTTCTTGTTTGGAGATAGACACATGCACACGCAGATGCATAAACACACAGACACAGACACAGACACACACACACACACACACACACACAGACACACACAC
>NC_045755.1:2072942-2074596 GCF_008692095.1 Etheostoma spectabile
ACACACACACACACACACACACACACACACACACACACACACACACACAGAGTCATGATTCACCAGTCACCAGAAGTAGGGTATGCCTGTCACTTCAGATCTTTGTATCTACTTTGATGTATTCATTTGCCTTCCCCTTTCACAAACTCGCTCGCTTTTGTGTTGAGACTCAAAAGTGCGGTCAATTGCAACGTTTCCGCCGACCCCCCCAGCCACGTCAAGGCCATATGCGGTGCCATGCTGAGACAGGGGATTAGGAGATGAATTAAGTCAAAGCTTGGGCCATATCCTCACCAGTATCACACAGACACCAGCAGAGACAAACGCCCAGCCTCCACATATGGCCATGTGTCCTCCCAGCCAGGGCATGAGGCCGAGCTGGACACACACTAACACACATCCACAATTGGATGCACACAGCCACACACTTTCCCCCTCTATGTTTCGTCTGGAGGGTGTCTTCCAGCCAACAATAATACCGCCCAACCCCTTGTAAAGCCTGCGGGGGATTATCCTTTCAAAATGTACAACACTGACATTTGTTACCATGCCCTGCTGTTCTGATCTGTGGGTCTGTCACTTTAAAACATGAAGCGCTGTCTTGTGGGATCAGATTGTAGTTTTCTTAAAGACTCCGTCATATGGACATAAATAAGTGCGTAGTTAACTCCAAGCAATCGCTCAAACATGCATTCCGTTCACTGTGATTGTTCTCATTGCTTCCTACAGTATATCAAATCTTATGTAAATCAGAGAGCTGTTTTTTGTTTCTTCTTTCCTCCTATTTCTATTCTTGTACACATGTGCTTCTTGGCAAGAAATCTGCTTATCCTGTACACATGCATTTGTAAGTACTGTATGAAACCCCAGATATCTGGATGAACACATTTCACCATTATTGCGGTTACTTTCATAAAGCCACATCACTGATGCAGACATACTGTACCCTGCATCATGAGAAACACCCCGTCTGGCGTTACTGCTATACCAGGACAGATCAGAGTCTTGATTCATATTCTCACTGCCTGCCTATGTAGGGACTAAAAAAACAGCTTGTTCAATTATACTTGATGGTTGTTGACTGTCTCTTGTATTATGGTAGGATCAAGTAGAAATACTGTAAATATGTTTTTAAGTATTAGGAGGCTTTGACCATAGAGAAGTTATGGTGAAATGTTTTGATGTGCAATGTGTGCTCTACAGGCATGCGAACAAGGACTTGTACAAGCATTAAAGTGACAAATTTATGTTGTTCCAATAATTGACAGTTGGTTGGGGATACACACCAATAAAAGTTTCAGTGAGCCATCAGAAGCTAGGAAAAGAGACAATCTCGGAACCCATCAGCTATCGATCTGATGACAATTTAGCTTCTGGTGGTACGACTAATATTTTGAGGGTTCTGGTGTGGCCAGTGGATATCTTGACCAGGACTCTCCCGTGCGCTGGATCCAATTTGCAACTTGAGATGCGACCCTAACCTCCATCTGTCCATCACTCATTCCATCACAGACACATGTACATATCAACCTGCATATGAAGCACTAATGATGGAATAATGTCAGCAAAACATGTTGTGTCTGATGGCCGTGTGACACAGCTGGAGGTGTGTGGGTGTGGGTGGGTGGGTGGGTGTGTCAGTGGGGGAGAAGAA
>NC_045755.1:2074606-2080601 GCF_008692095.1 Etheostoma spectabile
GGATAAAGTACTGTGGCTGGAGAGGATGGGGAATCAGGGAAAGTGACAGATGGTGATAGGGTGATGGGGGAAGGATTGTGTGTTACTAGGGTGTGTGTCCATGTGTGCATGTTTGTAGGATTAGTGTATGTTTGTATGCTAGCATAAACTGAAAGAGTGTGCACGCTTGCCCATTGGATCTGTGTGTGTGTCTGTGTGTGAGTGTGTGTCTGTGTCTTTGTGTTACGATCTGTGAGAGTGAATGAGCTGTGTGAGGCGGCGGCAGACCTGTCACACCCCTCCCCCAAGCCTCTGTGATGCTTTTTAGACAGAAACCTAGTACACGCTGGACGTACTTTCCTTGTGGTTCTCTCCATCTACCTCCAGGCTCTGTTTGACTCTTGAATCCCCTTTCGGAGACTTTTTCTGGGGCACGTCACGTCAGGGTGAAATCCCCCCGCCTCACCATCATGAAGTGGCTAGCATCTGTGCGCGCAATGTTGGCCGGGGGCAGCCGTAGTGCCCCCGTGACCCCTGCTGCCAGCCCTAACATGCCCTCCAAGGCAGATCTGCACGCCAAGCGGGTAAGCTGCAAACCGCATCACAGGATGCCTGACCTGAAAAGCACAATGTTCATGGGGATGGTTAAAAACGTATTGCTACTTGCAGTTGTAAGAATGAATTTTCTTCTTAGATGTTCTGCTTGCTTGAGGGTTTCCCAACCAATTCTGTCAGCTAAATGCTGTTTTTATGTGTCTCACATGGCTTTTAGTCTTTTCCTGGATTGCCTGTTTTATTGATTTTTTACGATCCATCTAATTGCCCTTGGATTTCAATCAGATGAAAAGGAGTGCTGTGGTGTATAGACAAGACTATACACTCATGTGTATGTGTGTGTGCAACCTGCACAAAATCACTGTCCAGGAATGCATACAAGAAGCCATGAATGAGATTGAGTTTATTTTGCTTGGACGTCCTGCTTCCTTTTGCCTGCAGTGAGTCTGAATCAGTGCTTCACTGTGCTATTGTATGGAAATAGCTATACCCTCCCTCCTGTACCAAATCTCCCATTATGTCCAAGCATAATAAAAAAATACAATCAGCTACATGTTCTCAAGGTCTACTCGTAAATCCGTGGATACATTGTTGGAAAGGAAGTGCGCAGCTAAGTTGGAGAATAATAGGTCTGCGTATTTTTGTTTGTGTGTGGAACCACAGTATTAATCCCTCACCCTGAACCCAGGCTGCACTGATCCTGCAGCTATCCTCCAATATTACAATGCAAGCCCCTGCTGCCTGATCCTTCACTAACGGAGCAATATTATATACTTCAATGTGGAAAAATATATGTATTGAAAAAAAAAAAAAAGACAAATATCTGTTAAAACAGAACAAAAACTTTAAAGACTTTAAGAAGGATGTGGCAAGACTTGAAGATAATTTAATAGGAAGACTAAACCTCTTTAAGATAAAGTTGGTACCTGAAATTCTTAATTACATTCCGAACTATTCCCTTAACGCCTCTTAAAACTTTTTTTTAAGTGGTACATTTATTTTCAATTTCTTTGATCATTTGGTCAGATAAAGCATGTAGATTGAAAAAGAAACTTTTGGATCACCCAAGAGTAGAAGGGGGTCTTAATCTCCCTAACTTATGCCGTTTTTCCATTAATGGTACCTGCTCGCCGCGGTGCCCCGTCCTCCTTTTTTCCATGGCAGATTGGTACCGCTTCATGCGTGAGGCGAGCTTGATGTTCGTCATAGCAGGAAACTGCTGTGACCTAAAGCAACACACACACACAGAGAACATTGAAGGTGTGTTGCTTTAGATTCTCGTTATGGGGGTTGCCACAGCCAGAAGACAAATTTAGTTTCAAAACAAGCTGGAGGCAGCGAAAAAAACTAAACTTAAACTATTTAAACACGACGGTATTGTTCAGGACGCTAGCAATGATGACGCAGTGAATAGTAAATAGAGGAGGTACCATGTAGTGGAAAAACGTCATTTGGAGTTCTATCATGTAGCAGTTCATTCATTTTAAATTGAACACATAATAAATAAAGCAACTGAAGATCCATGGGTAGACATAAAAAACAATCAATTACAGTGCAGCAGTTTACTGTTAGCACTCTTTTCCAAGGACAATGTCAAATCAACAAATTGTGTTATTAATAGTACATTAAAGGCCTGGAATAAAAAAAAAAGTAATTCTCTAAGAAATAGGGCCTCGCAGGCACATACCGATTTCAAATTATCCTTTAATAAATATTGAGAGCGGGCAGCAATACTGGGAAACATGGATGAAAAGGGGAATTCGGCTATTGTCAAATGTTACAAACCATGACGCTGTTGCACCATTCAGCGAATTAAAAAGCAAATACAACCTAAAAGATACAGAATTATTTAGCTACGTGCAACTGAAAAACTGGATTACTTGCAATTTTGACTTGGGAAAGAACATCAGCCCTGAACATTTGAAGCCAATGTAACAAAAAGAAGAGGCTGATCGGCTCTATGTACAATTTACTGATAAGCATGGAATGCAGTGATACATTATAAGGAAAGTATTTATAATAACTGGAATGAAGATCTAGGAGTTGATGTTAAAAAAAAAAAAAATGGAAAGATTGCTTATCACTAATATACAAATGAACAACTAATGAAAATCTGCGACTAACACAGTTTAAGATAAGGACAAGAATATACTATATTAGAGATAAAATAAGCAAGTTAACAAGATGAGACATCATAAGATAGATGTTTAAAATGTAACCTTTATAGGGATTCCCTTATGCACGCCTTTTGGTACTGCAAAGGAATTAAGAAGAATTGGAACAGCATAGGGATTTGGTTATCTAGGCATACTAACAGAAAAATCCTATTCTCTCCATGAATGTGTATTTTTCATGCTGTAAAGGGACAGGAAGGGAAGATATCCAACTAGCTGACGGAAACTTTTTCCTCTCTTATCTTTAAAAGACTAATATTGCAAAACTGGAAAAATGAGGAAGCACCTTTAATAGAGAATTGGAAGGCCTTAATTAAATATTACCTGTGTATTGAAAGATTAATGTCAGAGGACAAAATTAAAAAGAAACATTTTGATAGGCGGGTGGGTTGGGGGAAGGGGGGTGGGTTGGTAGGGGTGGGTCAGTATTGAGGGAAGCATAGTATGTAAAACTAGAGATAAAATTGTAATGAAGCTCTGACTGGATGAAATTCTTATTTTTTTTCTTTTTCCTTGTTTCGCCTTTATTTGATGTACTTCCTTGTACCTAGTCATGATGACCCATAAAAATGAATAAAAAGATGGAAAAGAAATAAATAAATCAATAAAACAGAAGAAAAGCTCGCAGGTAATCAATGTGATCTACCGCCTTGCTAATACTGCTTCCTTCCTTCCTAGGGATGCAATGATTATAGTTTTTTTGGTACAATTAGTCGCAAAAAATAATCAGTTTCACAATTATCATGATTATTATGCATTAATTTATTCCACTGCTAATGTATGAACATTCTAGATATTAATATTATGGATTGATGCCTTTTACAACAGAAATGACACAAACAGTTTTAAATGTTTTGAAAATGATTACATGGTCAATCATCAACCTTTTTATTTAAATTGAACATGTAAGACTAGAGGTGAATCAGTCACACACCAAACAAAGGTGATGCTGGCCACGACAGCGCTTTCCTTGTGGTCTTCAAAAAGCTAAAAACAGCCCTGCTAGCTGGTGTGTGTAAAAGACGGAGGAGCTGCTACACAAGATGCACCTGTCACAGGGAGACGCGGAGCCAAGGAATAAATGCGACGGAGAGATCTCTTTGCAGCCTATAGTAACCATTGTGGATGAAGAATGATTAACTGCAACATTTTAAAGCGTGGTTAATAGTAAAATTGGTAAAACCACTGTATCCCTATGTGCGCTGTTGATGACACCTGTCCCATGTCCCCTGTTGATGACACATCCTTATTTACAATGGTTCCTCTTCAAACTGGTGGAAATGCAGGATGGGTGGCCAGATAACACCAATGTTCCAACAATCCTGAATGGAACCGGTTCCAGAACCAGAGCTAATTTGGTGGCTATCAGGTGTAGCAGTAGGTCAGCAGGTGTGCAGCAGGAAATAATTGCTATGGAGCATACACACACGACCAGCCAAAATTTGTCATAAATATTAACGAGTGAGGATTGCTTCATTCTGAAAGCACCGGGGGGCGGCGCTGCAAACTCATTACACACCGATGAATGAGCCCCAAGTGTGACTTCTTCAGTGTTTGCGTGGTGGCTGCGAGCTTGATCATGATGCAGTGTAAACGTGTATTCCAAGTCATTCCTAAGTGCAACTGTGTGGTTGGTTTCTCTGTATTCTATCTCACAGCTGCTTCATTATTTGATATGACCTGATCTGAGCTGGACTACACTGAAACATGTTTTTAGTCTGGGAATGTGTTTCATACCAAGAATGTTTATTCACCTCTGGAACAGTTGGCCATGTTAGAATGATTCATTTAAACCTCAAGTGGCACCAACTTACTTGAGATACTTTAAATACAAGTCTTAGTTCTCTTCACGGTGAACTGTGGTGCCCTTTGTTGGAAAAAAAAAAACACTACAGGCAGAAGAACTCAAAGTGCAAGCAGTTGTGTTTAAAGATGTGTATATTATAGCCAGCAGATTCTTAGATAGTTCAGAATACCAAAGAAAACTGAGGGCAAACTGTAGTCTAAGCTGATACAAACGTAGATATTTGAAATAAGTGTGTCAACCCATCTGTAATGATTCCAGTTCCTTTGGATGGTACAAAGGCATGAGAACAGCTGAAAGCAACTATCAAACTCAAATGACTTTGCCCATTAATTGCTCCTTTTCATTCTGGCGCGGTGTTGGCGGTTAGCTGCCCTCACTTGTATTGAAAATGTTCAGACAATGTAGTGGAGTGATTACTTCCTCATCTATGGCCCAGACAGGAATTGGGGGCCACAGAGTCAGAATGTGTGTGTTCCTTCCCAGCCTAATAGCAGATAATGAGGGCAGAGTAATATTGAATCACCTAATATTTACAGCTGGAATGTCTCTGACCGAGGCCTGGTGATTGATGAGCGGGCTGCGCCCCAATCATCCAGTCTTACGAAATCACCCTGAGCCAGTGAGTCGGGTTGCAATGTTGTGTCTTTTCTCCACCAGCCGCAGACGGTGACAGAGGAAGCTGAGGAGATGAAGAGAGTGCCAGGTAGAAACTGAAACATTTTCCTTCCACATTTAAGCCATTCAACTTATTCTCTTTAGATCCATACACAGAGTGCTGCGGGCAGTATAGGATCACTAATGCTGGTTTCCATTGAAGTCGGAAGCCGGAGCTGGGAAGGAAGTCACATCCGAGTTGATCGGCCTCTAGTACAACAAGTATAAATGTTGGCCCTACCCAGGTTAGCCATTGTTAGCAATACCAGTTGACAACAACGCATTGCGCTGTATTTTTTGCATCCAATCACCACGGAAACATTTTGACAGATACAGTTTGGACAGCATTGTGTGTACGGCTGGATTTATGACACAGATAAGACAGAAGTGCTATTAAACTGTAGATTGCTAAAGCTTTGACTACTGTTGATGCACGGAGCAGCCATGTTGGATTTTGAGGACTTTTTGAGTCTTCAGGAGGCATTCCAATCAAAATTTCCGTCTTGGAACTCGGAAATTCCGACTTCCGAGTACAAATGGAACACACCATAACATTAGCAGTTAGGATTTTGATTCTGCACCTTGGAAATATATGAGAGAGGGTATATCTAGAGGTTATAGAGGATAAAGGTAAGAGGGACTGGAAAAGAGTATAGAGAGCACATGACTTTCGTTAGCTCAAAGAGAAAAATGTGATTTTAGTGAAAGTCTCACTAAACAGATGGAAACAAATGAAAACCACCCACCGAGCAAAAGGGTAAAGCGTTCTTAGAGCTAAACATTCAACCCCACTGAAACACTGCTCTTGATTAGGACAGAAAGGGGA
>NC_045755.1:2080611-2088768 GCF_008692095.1 Etheostoma spectabile
GGGGGGTTGAAGAGAGGAAATGTTTTGTTTTATCAGTGGATAAATGTACCATGAATCACTTACTGCTGTCAGCATTGTCCAGTTTTCCTTGCTTAATCCTCCTCTCAGGCTTCTTTGGCCTTTCAGATCAACCTGGTACCCCCCCTGTAATCTGGTTGTATGCAGTGAGGTTCTTAGAGTTTATTTTGTGTTTGTGAGGTGCTCCTGAATGTATGTACCTTGACCTCTCGGATTAAATCTTAATTGTTTCTGAAGGTGGTGCCCTTTTCTGTCTATTCATACATGTTGGGCAACACTGCGCATGATATGTAGTCCTCCCTTTTTTTTGTTAAAAGTGATATTTTATACTTTAAAAAAATATGTCATTTTAAACCAGCAATCTGTTTCTGGAGAAGTCAGAGTTTAGTCTGTCTACATTTGAATTCAGTATTTTCATCCCATAGACCTCCAGCATTTCCACAAAGCTAGGCTCCCTTTAAACTGAATGAAGAGGCATAAAAAGAGTATGCACGTTTATTTTTTAAAATACTGTGGTATTGTATTAGTAAAATTGCACTATAACATGTGATAAGGCCACTAGCTTAAGATAGACATGTATAGCCAACCAATGGAAGGATGACATGTTTTCCTCTGTGCAGCAGCACGTCCTGTCTTTCTTTCAGTAATTGCTTAAATCACCCTTAACTAATGTTTCCATTTTCTCGGCTCAGACAGACCAGGGGTGCTCTTGGTCGCGTTCTGTCCCTTTCTCCCCTCTGTCTTTTTCATTTCATCGAGTGTAGTCGCTTCTGCAACCCATTGCTCCATCTGCTGTCTCAATTCCCCTCTTCCTATTTCCCGCACTTGCTTCCTCCTCTCCAGTAATCTAATAGTGAATGTAAAAAATTGATTAAGCTATAGACTGAATCATGCATCATTAAGATTGATTTTCCTAATAGATAGGAGCCTCATCTAGTAGTGTTTGTCCTCTCTACATCCTGGCTCCCTCTCTCCGGATGTGACTGGTCTCTCCCTGGCTTCCACAAGTGCTAGAACGCTAACAGCTCGTTAACTGTCTGACTTTCTATCTCAGTCAGTTTTTCTCACTCTGCCTCAACTGTTACGATGATAAATCCCCATTTACTCTCTCTGTCTTTGTGAAGTGACTGTGCTGGCACTTTGAAGCCCCATTGACTTCTCTTTTTCTGTCTTTATTTCTATCATCCTTTTCCTCTTTAATTTTTTGCTTATTTTCTTTTTCTCCCTCCATCTCTCTGTCACAAGATCGGCTACTCTCAATCCTAAAACAAGCATGAAGACATGATCTCACAGGAATACACACTCACCGACTCAAACACGTACTCTTGTTTCTCTTTAGCCCAGACGACTCATGTTTCCTAACATTGTAATGTTAGCGAGACCTTAATTGAGTACAGAATTGTTGAGTTGCTCAAGGTTTAAATGCAAGTGTAATAATGTAGTATGTTTGAAAAAACAGTAAATGCATATCTGTAACTTTATATGCGACCTTCAACCTGCACTACAACTATACTACATCGTAGACAGAAATCATTTAAAGGGCTGTACTCGACTTTCAGAACATTAATATAGCAGCAAACTAATATTTGCTATGCAAAGATGTAGTGGAGTAATGGCGTCCTGAGCAGAGAATGAAGTCACACTCCGAGTGTGTTGGTTGTAATCCAAGCTTCTGTCTTCTTTATATGTTGATATATGACTTATTGTGGAATCTAGTCCGCTGTTTTTACAAAATGTTGATTAAAGCCCCTTTAAGGCTGCACTTCTCAATATTGTTATGTTAACAATGGATCAAATGAGTGTGTGTACTGTTTTAGATTAGATTAGATACAACTTCATTCATCCCATAGTGGGGAAATTTCCTTATTACAACAGCAGCGGTTTTCTACAGTATAATCAAAATATCAACCAAGTAAACACACAAACAGGCAAACAACAGCCAATGAGCAGAAGGTATTAAATGAATGTAAAGTGGCATTAAATGAAAGGTAATGTAAAGTGTGGTTGCCATAGTATAAAAAACAATATTGCAGTGTAAGTGATGTTAAAATTAACTGATTTTAAAACATCAGTAATATTAACTTTAGAAGGGGATCCTATGTTAGTGTCTTGTGCACAAAATATTGACATATTATCTACGGGCCAAAACTGTTAATGCACGTTTGGAGAATCAAGAAGAAGGTATAGTGCATCAATTCATTACAATAGTTGTAAGTAAGAAAACAGAAAGGAGGAGTCAGAATTCGAAGGTCAGTAGAGTTTCATGTGTTGTTCCTCGGCCTCATGATCGCTAGTATTTTGCTGTTACCATGGTAATGTCAGATCTTTCCCCAAGGACAGGTTTAATTTAGTTAGCTATGACACTGTGGAATTCTCTCTTTTGGAAAAGAAGTTGGTTCTTCTGGCTGCAGTGTAGCAGGAAGTGGACAGTGCTCAGTCTCCACGTCTTGTTGCTGTCTCACCAGGATTGCCAGGTTTTTCTGTGTCCACCATTGGACTGGCAGGGTTGTAGTACCTCAGTTTGTATTTAGTTAAACCAGCCACGAGGAACTTTCAGTTTGTGTTGATTCTAGCGGCTCCTTTTGGACAACGGAGTAGAGTTTTTACCACACCTGCTGCCGTAAAGGTCTTCTCTAGCTGTCAGCGGCCAAAGCATTTGCAAGAGTTTGTTGTAGCAACAACATAAATGGAAGGGGGACGTAATTCCAAGAAGGCAACCGATGTACAACCACGTCTCACATTATAAAGTTATTTTATGAATGAAATAAACATATTACATACTTGTCTAGGAGGAAGGGGGCCAATACAGGTTCAATTTTGAGTCCTTTTCAGTCCCGTCATCGTCTCCATCTGTCGAAAGCTGACCGAGGACGGGTTTTCACCCCCATCATCTGTCACTCTCCCTTTTAGCTTTTTGTTGTTCTTTGTTTAATTTCCTTTTTTGCTTTGATGGCCCTGCCCTGCCCCAGCATTAACCATGACTGCAACAGAACATTCTAAAATAAAATTAGGCCCATATAAAGAAATCTCCTGCTACTCTTTACCTGGCTGGATACACTAACAAGGGCTTTTCCAGCATTACGCCGAAATCTGAGACCCATCAGAATGTGTTATGTAGTGCCTTCTACCTGCCATAAATCATTTTGTGACTTTGTGGGGAAACCTGGGCAAAAAAACTATGAAAATAGTGTTCTTTTCACTGTAAGTCTCGTTTGCTGTTATAGGTCATTTATGATCATCAGATGGAAAATTAAAGAGTTTCAGAAACATTTAAAAGTTCCTTGTAGCTACTTTACTGTGCAGTCTCTTCGGTGCGAAGAAGCATTGCAGTTTACTGTTTGTACTAGACATCCACTGGTCTCTCTTTCTTTATGGCTTCTCTCCTCAATAAGCTGTCCTCTCCATTTTGGCCAAACGCAAAAAAAAGTAGCACTTTCATCAAAAGCCTGGACACAGCACATCTCACCTACAGTCACTTTTATGTGGGAGAAATGTATAAAGTGAAGGAGCGAGGGAAACTAGAGCAGGAGGGAAAGAAAGTGTTACGCAATGTTAGTTTTGGGATTGTGGGGGGTGAGGGGGGGGGGGGATGGCCTCACTCGTGTGTTAATACAATGCTGGAAGCCTGTGAGAGAGCCCCATCCCGGCTTGATTGGTAGACTTGTGTGTGTGTGTGCGTGTGCGTGTGCATGTGCGTGCGCGCGTGTCTCTGAGAGAACGGCTGAAAACTTTATGCTGTTCCTCACATCTCCCTCTCACTGCTGAATCATATCTCTCTTCTCCATATTCCCCTCCTGTGCTGCATGGCCTTAGTTTGCTCATAACCTTAAGAAAGACCTTGCGGACACCCGGATAGCTCAGTCGGTAGGGTGGGCCCCCATATATAGAGGTTTACTCCCCAAAGCAGCATTCCCGGGTTTGACTCCGACCTGCGGCCCTTTGCTACATCATTTCCCCCTCTCTCTCCTCTCTCATGTCTTCATCTGTCCTGTCAAATAAAGGCCTAAAATGCTCCCAAAAAGTAGACTTTTCAAAAAAAAAATAGAAAGACCATCTACCTCGCTGTTAATTCTATTTTTTCCACATTGGTCTTCAAGAGCAAGTTATTTACTCAAGCTAGCTGTAATTGACTGAGTTCTGACCATCATCTGTTAGTTGGAAGTACAGTTGACCCAGTAAGTTAATTGCTAAGTGCTGAATTGCTGAGAACATGACAACACACAACACTGCTGAAAGTAGTCTCTGAAACTAGAGCTAGGCTATATATCAATATTATATCGATATTGAGCTGTGAGACTAGATATCGTCTTACATTTTGGATATATGGCATACGTGGTGTCTTTTCCTGGTTTTAAAGGCTGCATTACAGTAAAGTGATGTCATTTCCACATTATATCCACATTAGTGATGGTTATATATCAAAAATCTCATTGTGTATATATTTTGGGAAAGCACCAATAGTCAACACTACAATTTCGTTATCGATATCGAGGTTTTTGGTCAAAAATATTGTTATACTTGATTTTCTCCATATTGCCCAGCCCTATCCAAAACTTATTTGGAAGAAACTAAATGTGAACAGTAAAATGACTGACTGCATAAAACTGTCTGTTGTAAATTGCCAAATTAAAGTCAATACTTCTGCAAAAATCCAAATTTAAATGCAGTACTTTTTCTTATAACAGATTATTCTTACAGTCTGAGTACTTCTTCCATTATTGCTTGAATGAAGGCTACAAGATAGTTTCAGCAGTCAGCTTTAGCCCACTGCCACTCTCACACGCCTTGCTCTTCTCACTGCCACTTATCTCCAATGCACCCGTTTGATTATGAAGGTGTGGTTAAACTAAACCATCAGCGTTGTGTGCCTGCTCCCTGCTGTTGTCAAGCAGATTAAATCATTAATGGCCAAAATGTCTGTTGGGAAATATGGTAAAATAACTCATCAATGAATAAATAGCATATGTAGTAACTATTTTTACTAGCTTCCTGTCAGCTGTGGCATGCTAGTCGGTTAGTCAAGCTCAATGGACCACACTCAGTCGTAGAAAATACAAAATGAAAGCGTATAGGTGATTGTTATGATTTCTTTTACGCTCCCTCTGTACGGTGCTGAGTCAGCACAGTGGTTCCATTCAAATGAATTAGTTATCACACTGCGCTGTCTGAACACAGTTTATCGTCTCTCCCTGCTGTCCTGAGCTTAGTGTTACCCTGTGGCGACGAGGTTAGAGCCTAGAAACCAGTGATCAACTCTGGGTTTTAGATTCACATGTAATCTATTCCATGTTAGTTGGCTGACTGAACTGATGGATAAACATAGGACTCGAGCTGTAATAAACTGTAATTCTTCTTTTAATTTAGTAGTGTCTAATTATTATAAAGCGCTCTAAGAAGGATGATGTCCAAAGGAGAAAAAGAAAAAGAGCGTCAGGAGACACATTAGTCAAAGGCGGGCCCGAATGCTGTCCTTTCTCATGTTGTGTTATTCAACCAGAGCGGACGTTATTTAAGCTGGCATACACATGTTTGGCCTGGATAAACATTAAAACACAGAGCGGCGTCCAAGCACAGAAATCAGAATCATATTCAGGTTGGCCAACTGGTAATTACAAGATACTTCAAACAGAGCGTCCTGGGCACAGCCAAAAGAACATGAATTGTTTTTTTCATCCACTATCTGTGTGCAGAGAGGACTATGTGACTTGAAGCTGATCAGTCAAAGCTTACCTTACATATTTATTGCCCCTTTGGGAATGACAGATTCAGTTCACCATTGATGCACTGTAATTTAGTATTTCTAAATCATTTCAATGAATCCATAAACTGACCGGGGTGATCACTTTCCTGTCAAAGAAACATATTCATGTCTTTGGGAATAGTCAGGGGCCAAACTAGTACAACACACACATACAGTATGCTCCTATTCACACACTCTGTCCTCACGCCTGCAGTAATGAATTTTATGGTTGAGTGATTTATGCATTTAAAATGTGGCCACGTTGTCCTTTAACCGTCCGTAATGAGATAACAGAAAACACATCAGCTGCCTGACAGACAGAGACCCACTCTGCACCGCTGCAGAAAGGTCATTTGCCTCCTCCCCTTCCCAGTCACTGGTAATTACTGTGCTTGGAGAGTGAGGAAAAAACATATTTTTGTATGCGTGTGAAATGTAAATGAATGAGGAAGGAGGAGAAGGCAGTAGGCATCAAAATGAATCCTTAATTGGTTTTTGGCTCATTACTGTAGATCCTAGCAGACACACACACACAAACACACACACACACACACACACACACACAGTCCTATGACTAGATTAGAATTAAGTTGCGTGACCAGTGAACCACAATATAGGCTATAATCACTTTTAGACATGCTGTAGGATAAATGATATTTATGATGTCTTTTTCTTCTTCACAATAATAGCTTCCAATTCCATGCCAATCCCAAAGCATGCAGTTGGCACTTCTCCATTTACTCCCTCCCTATCACTGAAGTCTGTCTGCAACACCTACCTCTTCTGGGACATGATCGGAAACATCAGGAAGCCCACTGTGATGTTTTCAGTTAAGCTCTCTAATCTTTCTTTAATCTCATGCAGATTTTTCTTAATTTTTCGCTTTTAGAATAAAGCTCAGCTCAGGCCCTTTCGGCTCAAGTATGGTGATGTAGAAAGAGAGAGTAGACTGGCAAACAGGCTGGCATTCATATGATTATTTTGTACAGTATATTGTTAAATATTTGACAGTAATTCACATAGTTTTACTCATGTTAGGAGTATCGAGGCTCCATACTCACTTTCCTTAAAGGATAACTACCGTTTTTTTTCAACCTGGACCCTATTTCCCTTTGTTTTTGTGTCTAAGTGACTGATCAGCAATCTTTGACTTTGGACCAGTGTTAACTGGTGCAGCGGCGAATCAAGCTACAATGGAAGTTATGGGGCAATTGTCCAGCTTGTATTTACCTTCACAAAAGTGCTTGTTTTGCCACTGACAGGCTCAGATTAATATTTGAAGTATGTGACAATATTATGGAACTTTTTTGTTTAATTTGCAATGCCCTTTACGTTGGCCTCAGTCAGTCATCAATTTCTCGTCTCCAACTTGTGCAGAATGCTGCTGCCCGATTTTTAACAAGCACGTCCAGACGTGAACACATTACCCCTGTGCTGTCGTCACTCCACTGGCTTCCAGTCCGTTTTAGAATTGATTTTAAACTCCTGCTGTTTGTTTTTAACGCCATTTATGGCTTGGCCCCCTCTTACTTGTCTGAGATTTTAACTTTTCGCAATTGTGGCAGAGCCTTGCGCTCCTCGGGTCAGCTTCTGTTAGAGGTCCCGAGGTCAAGACTTAAACAGTGGGGCGATCGGTCTTTTGCCGTCGCTGCTCCCAGACTGTGGAACAAACTACCCCCTGACATCCGCACCACTACTGACCTCAGCCTTTTTAAAACGAAGCTTAAGACCCACTTTTTTTATATTAGCATTTAATTCTGACTAGGGCAATACTGTCTCTTAGGTGTCCTCCTTCTGTCTGCTCCTTTCTATGCATTTCTGGAAGGCTTTTAATGTCCCGCAGCGCTGCACCACTACAGCACTTTTAATTGTATCTGTATGTTTTGTATGTGTTATGTATTGTTTTATGGCTTTGTTGTAAAGCACTTTGGGTACCTTTCGGCTTTTGTAAAGGGCTATACAAATAAACTTGATTGATTGATTGATTGATTGATTGTTTAACCAGAAGCATCTCTGAAGTCGCTAGCGCTAAACCCACCAGACTCTTTTTAAAAAAACAATTCTTTTAGCATGTATTGAGCCAACATATTTTCAGTTGTAAATTGGTTAACTATGTGTTTATTTCAACTATAACTAGAGTTGTGATGGTTGGAAAAGTGGAAAGACAACCTGAAACGCCTTTCATAGTTTTATTTTGTTTCTGTCGACTTTGAATAAAGTGTGTTTTACGATGCTTAAATCACTGTTTATTTACATGGGGTCTGGTGCGTTTAGCAAACGCAATTTTGCTGATGTTTTGTGTTTTTAAAAAAAAAGACTCTTACTCTTTAACAGAAAGGTTGGCCTCCTTAGAAATCCTTTCCATTCTTTTGTCAGACACTTAGAATATTAATCTGAGC
>NC_045755.1:2088778-2090315 GCF_008692095.1 Etheostoma spectabile
TGTCAGTGGCAAAACAAGCACTTTTGTGAAGGTAAATACCAGCTTTACAATTGCCCCATAACTTACATTGTTACAGCTTGGTTCGCCGCTGCCAACTGCAGCCATCTAGCGTAATACTGGACCAATTTCAAAGATTGTTGTCACTTAGATATAAAAAAAAAGAAAGTAGGATCCAGGTTGAAAAACCTTCTGCAGTACGTGGCAGTTTCATTTTCTTGCTGGAGACAAGAGCTGCTGACCTTAAAGGAATTAACTTGCTTTGGATTGAATGAGTTGTAATGAACCACAATGGTCTGAATGCTACTCCAACATGACACTGCCGAAAAGACAATTTTTCCTATGAATAATGGACATTTAAAAAGAAGACTTGCCCTAATCCAGGCAAACTGTTGTCAGTACACCCCAAAAGGCCTATCTGCTTATTAAGACTAAAGATGGACACATTCACAGATGTATATCCTTTGGCACTGCCTTTATCTCTTTTGCCATCTTTTCACTGATCCGCTGCCGTGCCCGAAGCTTCTTTTTCATGTCCTCCTTCCTCTTACACCCTTCTTGTTCTTCCTCTTTGGGTCAAATGGAAAGGGAGGGTAAAGAACAAAAGGAGAACAAAAGCCACAACGTCCGGGGGAGCAGGACAGTCTAAGCAGCTTACGGCAGCACTACTTTGATGTGTGGAGTTGACAGCGGGTCCCACCGGACGGCCCCTGGCTTTGAGCAGCAGCTCTCGCTTCTCTGCGACACCTCGGCAGGCCACTGAGAGACGCTAACACAGACCCCAGAGAGTTTTTCCATGCAGCTTTTAGTTATTTCATTCCCAACACTGACAGTTATTTCAAGTGTGCTATGCTTGTGCCTGACTTCCAGATGGTGTGAGAATGTGTGTGAGAATTTCTGCTTTTGCCCCCAGTCGTCACATACAGCGGCGCCACATGAATTACTTCATTTCACTTACCTTATGAGATCATAGTCAAAGGGATTGGTACCCTTCATCAGCCTTCCGTCTACTTCAACTTCGCATCCATCTTTTTCTTGCATCTTAGTCTTTCAAAGGGGATTCGAAAATGTATAAGAAGATTAGTAAATTGACAGAAAATTATTTGACAACACTTTTAATAACCTAAATCATTGTTTGTGCCATATTAGAAGCAAAAATGCCAAATATTTGACAGTTCCAGGTACTTAAATTTAAGAATTTGCTGTTTTTCTTGTTCTTACATCATAGTAAATATATTAAGTATTTTTAGGTTTTGGATTGTTGCTTGGATGGTTATTAAGTTATTTTAATAATTTCAAAAGTGACAAATATTCTTTGGTTCTACTTTTTCAAGTGTGAGAATTTGCTTCCTTTCTCTGCTTAATGTCTGGAACTGGTGATCATGGCTTTTAACTATTTTCTAAAATTCTCTTGACAAAAAGCTGATGCATAGTAATACAGTACATGTGCATTCTTAACTATGACTTTGAGTATTTGGGTAGTTAGCGCTGGAGTGGATTTAGCCGCACCATCGTCATACCCATCATATTTGTAAAGACA
>NC_045755.1:2090325-2117334 GCF_008692095.1 Etheostoma spectabile
CCCCCCCCCCCTTTGGTAATACTTTAATGATGACAAAGATGGAAGACAAGAAAAGAAGCATCCTGAAATAGTTCTATGGGACGAAGAAAGAACTCGGGGGAATCCAAACGATTGCTACGGAATAAAGAGGTCATTCTGTCCTGGCGCTGTTTCACCACAGCCATTTTTCCATACATCAGCCTCTATGGTTATTACCATAATGAGTAGGTGTGCTCCAGGCCAATTTGTGTTTGCAAATATCCGGAAGCCTATCACCTGCTGCTTTAGACCAATAGCAGTCACTCTTCTTATCCACATGCCCCCACCTCCTTCTGGGGGGTGAGGCCCATTTCACAGTGGCTGTGCACAGTGGGTATTAGCCCTGAGAAGAGAGATGGTTTCCCACCATCCCCACAGCGAACGCCCAGCCAAACCTGGTCTCTCTCACTCCCTGACCTCACGCTCAAGTGGCCGTGCAAAGAATATGTCTTGGAAGCAGCACGCAGAAAAAACAACAATGTTAAAAAAAAGGGAAAAAAAACTCCTTTGTGCATTTAATTGCAGCTGCTGTGTCAGTTTTCAACTTGCAGTTGTCCACAGTTTATTCCACACAGCTCTACTTAATGACAATCTGCATTATCCTTTATTCATCGCCTTCTGCTTTTGTTTCCTGTTCTGATCGACAGCTTCTGACTCTGCCAGAGGTTTCCTCACACCTTTCGCACCTCGCTTCCCTTCCTCAGGCATCTCCATCAGGCTTTAGTTGTGTTTTCTAATTGGCCTCTTTGACTCATTTTTCAAGAGCAGGGATTTTATTTGTCTTCTGTCTCTGTGCAGGAGCCGCAGAATGGCTAATGCCGCAATCTGTAGGCTGCAGAATCTGGAGGGGCGTTTGTTTGTGAAATTAACATTCCTGGCCCTCAGTATAGAGACAAGGAATTATGCTTTTTTCCCCTTTTTTCCTTGTCCTGTTTATGGTAATTTCACAGTCCAGTAGTCGCGGGAGTGCTCTCTAGCTGAGTAGGTAGGATGCTACAGCCTCTGTTTACTTTCCATAGTAGGATGTTGCACCTTTCTCCAGTCCTTTTTTAATCAACAGTCACATCCCTGAAGAAGGGAGATCTCCTTTAAATCACTTTTGTCTCATAAGTGAAGGAACAAAGTAAACTCCACCTACTGAAGGCTAAACCCGGCCAGCGAGGTTACTCCTGCTCCTAAAACCACTCTGTCTCTGAGAAAGATTTGCAGCGGTAAATCCCCAATCTGCTTTTTATGCTGAAGATTTTATATTTTATTAAATTTGACAAAGGCTGGTGATGAATGTTTATCCAGGGTCTCAAAGTGGGTAATACAACAAATGTTTCTTTATGAATTATGGGAGGATGTGACTCCCTCTCTCCAATGCTGCTTGGATGCAGCTCCAGTTTTTCCTTTCCGCGGAAGAGTCATTACAAAGTCATCAAAGGTTATGAAGTGGTACAATACAAGGCACAAAAAGTCCTTAAACTTGCCAACATCCACCCAAACATACTTTCTTTACAAGTCATTGAACAGTCACTCAAGCTTAACCCTGAGTCAGTGCCGAGAATCTTCAATTTCATAAACCACCATGAGAAGCACTTTATTCCACTCCCGGAATCTCAATGATCTACAGAGCCAACCCAGACTCAACTACATTCATTCTGGCTGGCTCAGTAGCAGCATTAGTTATTTGACATATAATGGCAATAGCGCAATTGAATATGTCTCCCACCTACTAGAAGCGAAAGAAAGCTGTGAAAGTGTCCTCTGCTTGTCCAGTTTTGTTGTTCAGCAATTCAAAACGGGCTTTGGATTTGATACAATACTGCGTGTAAAATCTTTCACAATTCTCACAGCAGCTTTATTTTCTATGTATAGGTTATATTCTGTAGTTGTTTAGTCATTCATTTACACATAGGCCCTTTTCTAAATGAACTTTACAACCCATATGTTAAGATGTAGTTTTTAGATATGTCTATTCACTGATATCACCTCCTGAGGTGATGGTAAACCCAAGCTCCAGGTACCCATAGGGGGAAGGACTCCAACAGCTTGTTAATGACATGGCAACTAATGAAGCAAAACGTGTGTTAAGTGAAGCCCTGCAAGTATAGTATATACTTAAATACAGATGATATTCTGATTGGAAAATTTTCTGCCAGATTCCTTATGTGCATCTCCCAGTCTCTGATTCAAGTCTGAATCAAGCAGTGAGCTGGTTTGACTTTACGGAGGAGAGAGAGCGTGAAGCACCCGACGCTGCTTTGGGACCCCCACTCTCTGATCTATTCTATCAACATCCTGCTGTGGGTGAAGCCCTCCATTAATTAGTTGATACTGACATTTAAAAATCCTTCCAGGGTACCGCCAGTGTTCTCCATAGTAACTGTAAAACTTTTAAAAACATTTTAATACCATTTAGACTGATATGCTGGCAAAGGTATGAAGGATGTATTGGAAAATCAGTTTTGATTTTATACCCTATAAAACAATTATTCATAATTATTGCCCAAAGTGTTGCTGTAGAGACAATGAGCTTAAAAGTTCACAGGCACATGACGGCGGACCATGCCATTTCTTCAGTAGTTAGCAGTAGCTGCATGTTGGTTTTACCCCCTGCCGTTAGTAAAGCGTTGCTTTGCACAGTAATGTGCTATAGGCGTCTGCCCCTGGTGGGCTGTAGCACAGTCCCATCGTCCACAGCTTGAAAGATTTCAGCACAAACAGAATTAGGACTTACGACCATTACCTGAAATAGGCTTAACCCACTCCTCATTTGGATTCTCCTGCCACTTAAGGTAAGAACAACCCTTGTTAGTAGCAAGGTGCGATACATTTTGTTTTCTTACCTGATACTGACTGTTTTGGCTCAACAATATAAGGAGTGTAATGCAATACAGTGATGTACAGAGTACCTGCACTGTATAACCAATCCCTCCAGGATTTCGCGATTGTGCCAATTCACACGAATTCAACCAATCACCGTGACTTTGGTTCGACACACTATTTTGACCAATCACCGCAACTGTTTGTTCGCAAATTTTACCAATAACCGGAGTTTCCCGCGACTTCAAGCAATCCCAACAGTCCCACGTGGCAGACTTTGTATCAGCATGTGACTCTGAGAGCCAATGACCAAGTGGGAGTGAGTACAGGTTGACGTCACACGTACAGTACGAGGCCATATTCATTTCCTTGTTTACCAAGACGTGTGTGTCTCGAACATCTCACAATTACCAACAAAACGTACAGCGAAAGACTGTGCACAACATGTCAGACATTTTAACATCAGTGTACGCTGTAATGATTTTTTTTATTTTTTACTATGTCAGTGAAGACGGCTGCTATTTCAATCCTGTCGGCTCTCTGCAGAGGGCGGGCCTGCTGAGTTTCCCTCGCAACTGACGTACACACACACACACACACACACACACACACACACAGGATGCAGGAAAAAAACAGAGATGAGACGTACAGGATGACCTAAATTGAGGACAGCTCCGCTCGTTGCAATGATAAGTTAAAGTCCAAAACAACAACAATCAAACTGTATGAATGTGTTCCCCAGGCCAGTCCAGTATAGGAAATTAACTAACAATGTAAATATCAACAAGCCACTGACACACATGTTCAAATTTGATTCACTCAATAAATAATTTTTTGTATTAAATCCACCAGCCAGTTTCATATTATACCAACATTTGCAGCATATTGAGCCTTTTTGGTAAGGTTACTAGGAAAACTCAGCCTAGAGTAGTTTTATTCCCCCAAAACAAGTTCCCTTTTTATTTTTAAAGAACTATACAAAAAACAATCGCAACTTTTTTAGCAACTTTCTCTGTCTCCCCTAACTTAATTGCAACAAACATACAAACAATATTTTAACTTTTCTCGCAATTCTTTACAAAAGCTCCTGCAACATCAGGCATTTTGGGCCGCAACAATCTCCTAAAAAGTCTGCGAAATCCTGAAGGGACTGATTACCATCCAAGTCACACCAAACAGAATAATTACATTTTACACATTTGACAATTTTCATGACGTTAATGTCATTTTTTAATCCTACGAAAGGACAAGTAAAGAAACACCTAAATGCAGGGTAGAACCTAGAACCAAAGCCTTCCTCTTTCCTGTCTTCAAGTTATCCTATCAATTAAATGCCATAAAAACATCTTTCAAAAAAAATAGATCAAGTTATTGGGCCTTTGCAGGATGAGTGTGTATAAGATAAGGGATTGATGGACGGATGCATTTGACAAGGCCTGGTTATTTGTGTCACCCTATCTAAAACCAAACCTGATTTGCCCTGCTGAATCTCTCCTTTAAAAAAGTGTATGTACTTTGTCAGGCCTTACTGCTCTCTTTCAGCTCTGTGCTATTTGTTCTGACAGGTGCTGTGACTTTGTTTGGGTGGAAAAATGGAGCTCCGCAGAGCAGCCACTGGCCTCCACCACCAGTTAGTTCCATTGCTACTTGTCTTCTTGACAAAGTCACCTCCCCTCAGCCCGCACTCTGCGCAGCACCACTACCTTCTCTTAACGTAGTGTAGAGGAAAAACCTGTTGTTCCCTGCATATGAAAAGATAGAATCCCCACGAGGCTTTGGTTAGAGACAGCTAGGAGTCGGTAATGACTTCCTTCTGCCCTGCGGAATCCAGACCTGTAGTTAAGGTTTATTGATGGAAGATATTATAATACTAATATCTGTGTGTGCATCCACACACTTGGCATCTCTGTTGATCTAATTACAGTGAGTGTAGGAAACTGTAGCACCCGACTGTGACTTACCAGTAACCACTGTCACTCCTGAAAAACTCTTTCCTGCAGTGCACCGCTGTTTCCCCTTGATGAATACAACAAGACAGCGGTAGCCGAGCAGTTAACGGAGCGAGTCTGTCGCTGGCTTTCACCCTGTGTTCCTGCTCCAGGCCCGTCTTGGTGGCTCTAGCTCGTTTCTGGCTTCTCAAAGGTTTTTAGGAAACTCTGCAAACCAAACAGTCAGATATAGATAGATGCCATATCTAACAGCATTTCAGAGATTTACAGCAACGAGTTGAGATAACTCAGGGTGATGCTGAGGGTGTTTGTCAGGCTTGAGGCAGGCTTTCTTTCAGTCTCATTGAGTAGTTGAGCCTAGAGCCAGTGAAGTGGTCAAACCAAACCTGAGAATATAATTCTTTCTGTTCCACATATCAGGCTGTAAAGCTTCAAAAATTAGATTCCATTAAAAAAAAAGCGTCTTTTCCTAACCAGCAAGACATATATCTTTTCATATTTTAGCTACCAGATCAGGCTGATATTACTCGCAAAGTTGTTAATCAATGTGCAATGGCATGCAGGCTGAGGTGAATTGTCGTCAGGTCGCTCAATCATCATCATGTGGTTCGTCAAACAGGCTCATTTTCTATATGGCTGCAAAGTGATGTGCTAATGGTGCACTTTGACTGGGCCCTGGTTCCCTGATGTTGAGATAGCATGAGCATTTGGTCTGTTTAAAGAATGGAAGAGTGATTTGTTTCCTCAGGTCAGCCCTACAGTGGTATCAATCACTCTGCAAGTGAGCAACACTTTCTGTCAAACTGCTGCAGTGCTGTCAGCATGGAGTTTATTGGCATGGCAATAAAAACCTGTATAACATTATTACAGTCAGCTGTTTTCAAAGGACTGCATCTAAACTTTTAAGAATTCTATAAGAACATTACATTTATTATAAAAACATCATTCTGTTACCTGGCTTCATTATTCTTTTTGTGAATTGAATAACATTTTTGAGGAGGGGCTGATCATAAGCTTACGTGTATTTTGACATGCCTGAGAGTGAAGCTCAGCGTTTGGCCAAAGCCCTGAGCCCTCCATATTGGAAATGTACTCATGCTAAGTGCTAAGTGTCTTCGTACCAGCTAGTAGCTAATTAGCATGGCTAAATCGAGGCATTAAAGTGATATTTCAGTGGTTTTAGCCTTGCACTTGTAGAGTATATACAATAGATAAGCGTCTCAGAAGAATCACAGGGGGTTGCTGGGCAACTTGATCTGCGCCTAACTCAGAAATAATCCTGCACACAACCCGCCTTAAAACCATAACTTTTCCAATTTTCCACATGATTTTTTGTATGGATTAAACCAAAAATATAATAATTAATTAATTAGTGAGCTTTAAAGGTGCTGGTATTTAGTTGCCTTCGGACACACCCAAACTGGCATTCCCGTGTTTGTGCTAAGTTAAGAGGCTGCAGCAACATTTTGAACAGACAGCTATGCAAGTGTCTTCACATCTTACTCTCTCTTGATGTTTCATGGCTCTCCCTGCAGAATTGCTTTGTACAGATAACTCAGTATTAAAAGTTCAAGATCAGCCAGTCCCATTATGCAGCATTGAACTCACCAGCCAGTTAGCCGTTGCCATTTTCAAAGCAGAGCAACATTTTATTTAAAGTGAAGTTACGGCTCACTGTTATGGTTCACTGGCAGGAGTCTATGTTATAACCTTGCTCACAGTCCTGCAGTAGGGGTAAAGTCTAGCCACCCCGCTCCAGAGAGCGCGCACGCACGCACACACACACACACACACACACACACACCCTCCTCAGACTGGCAGTTGGTCTAAACACAGTGGTAGGAGGAGTAGGGGACCATAGATCTGACTCGTCCAGGCCTTTTATAGCCTGTGCCCACGCGCCAGTGCCCACCCACTGATGATGAAGTGTCAGAGTGGGCAACATCACACACCATGGCCTGTCAGGCCCCAAGAGCAAGATTAACTCCCCTGAACAGACTGTTTGGGGCCTGGCAGTCTCCCTGGGCACAGAGCAGGGAGTAGAAGACCTTAATTGGACAATGCGTACCTCACCAATGGTCGTGAGGAGGGTTTTTCTGACTGGCTGGCTGGCTTGATGGATGGAAGGTTGGCCGTTGGCCGGTGGCCTCTGGTTTTCATCAGAGCGATTTCAGCAAGAGAAATGGGCTTCATGTTGGAAGCTCTCAGCACTTAGCCACATGTTTAGCTCTTTGATAAAGTCTGAATGCAGCCACAGAGAGGCCAGAGCTTCATCCTCACTGTTCTGAACGAGCAAAGTGACCAGTTAAAGTGATTTGCGAGGGTGCTAGTTTATGTGTGCACTTTTACTTCTGTCCAAAACTTCTCAGAAATGAAGATAGGAAAGGCAAATGCTGGTTGTCACATCCGCTGCGGAAGGTCAAGGTGAGGTAAAGATAGCACTAAATTATTGCTACTGTCAGTTGAATGACCAGCAGATATTGGAAACTGTTCCATGTTGCTGAGATCTACCAACAACCATCATCACCTCTGGCAAGTTGAGGTTCGTTTTACCAAATCCTCCTTCCTTTCATCCTGACTTTATCTGATCCATGAGAAGAATTTGAATGAAGACCGAACTAACTCAAAGAGGCCCAGAACCCACGATTGTTAAAGCAACATAACTTAAAATAAATGTGATAAAGATGAGTCCTGTTTGCGTATGTATCAATGACTGGAAACTGACTAACGTCTGTTTGTGTTATTTAATTGCATTGGTTTATTCTTGCCAATAACAACCTGAGAATGGCTGCGAGCCAGCTGACTGCACCCTGACTGAAAAGAACTCCTTAACTCCCAGAGTAATCAAAGTCTAAACTCTCTGAGAGCCAAACCGACAGATGTGCACATGGCGATTGCTGTTTCGACTGTTTTTTCTGGAGGCGAGGAGCCAGTAAAGGGAAGTAGGAAGGAATTAGGAGTTTTTGGCAGCTCTGCAATTCGTGCTTTCCTCCTCAATTTGATTTACTTTGACTGCTACAAGACAAAAAATGAAGTCTGTGTTACTCTGGGCTATGATTTCTAAGTCCATTTGGCCCTTTAATCACATCATGGTACCAGTAACTGTACAACAAATGGCTTTTACATGTAAGTGGCTGCCGGATCTGTGTAAAGGAAAAGTATAGATACCGACTATTGCCAATGGTTATCCACAGTAGTGTTTGGGACTTGAGTGTTGGGACATTGTAGGGCCGGCTGCTACTCTACTTCTAAATTACTGCTTTATCAATTTGACTATGGCTTCTCCACTGCTACGGCTCCACTGCTACTGCTCGTCAACAACAAGTTAATGATACTCAAACTGGGTTGCTTATGACTAATTACTGGCCACCTGCACATTTGAGAAACTGTCTCTCATTTTGGGTTGTAGCTGCAGCCGTAGCCAGGCCTGTTAAACTGTTCTTTTTCTTGCTTTTGTGTGTTCATTTTATGTACAGCACTTTGTGGAAAAGTTCTCTGACAAGTCACCTTGTCTATTCTTATGGTGACTTTTAAGTGAAGAATGTAGGAAGTAGTTTGAGGAAAATAAAAGGATTGCACAGTGAACTTATGACTTCTTTGCACCGTTGTCTCTGGTATGGATCAAGGCTCTAAACATGGCTGAGTTAATGTCACGCCCTACCTACTGCGACACACAGGGAATGGATCCTTAAGCTTTTGGTTTCATTCATTCTATCTTGTGAGTTGCAGGGCATGTGCCAATATACCAGGTTACAAAATTAAAGTTGAGTTGATGTGAAGTAAGATACAAACCCGACTCCTATTCGTGTATTTAGCACAACAACTTTAAGCAATAAAAAAGGCGAAGCTACAAGCTACATCTCACATACAAATTTACATTGGCCAGTATGCAATACAAATATGTTGTTAATTATCATTTGAGTTTGAATCCACTGGCTACGTAGACATAGGCTGATAAGGTGGTTACAATGCACGCATGTGCCTAGTTGACTTTGCACCTAAAAAGAACTTAATTAATCTGGAAAGATGAGTGAAATTAACATTTCCCAGCTGCAGCCTAGGCAACAGAAGTCTGACAGCTGACAATAAGTCTTAGAGCTTTTAACAGCTGCCTATTAACAACACAACTAATGCTCATAAAGAACTATAATTATCCAGATGGTGTTTTTGATGTACCATTACAATAATTTGGTTCCACCTTATAACATACAATAAGTAAAAATGTAGAATAAAGCCATTAACCACTGATTACAGGACAGATGCCTGGCACAAGAGTGTAATGCAACACCTTTAGCTGTCATTTAGTTTTCCCATTCAATCCAAAACAATTCCAAATGGAGCAGCAGCTGTCAGTCAAATCCTCACCTCTCTCACCTCTCTGCAACAGGAGAAACATTTAAGCTCATTTGTCTTTAGTCCATGCTAGTCTCCGATTACTGCACACCGCCAAATAAACCAGTTTAGAAATGACTAAGGTTTGGCTGACACTACTTGCTCTATGTCAAGATTTCAGAACTCTAGAGAAATAAGGTTTATTTCCAGACCTGTTTCACTCCAATGGTACACACTTTTAGCCTTAGTTTCAACCCTCTATGTATCTGCAAAGACTTATTCTAAATTTCAGCAGCCCATTTCTGCATTTTTTTGTTAGTTTTTTGCACATTCAAGTTATAGGCCTATTCATATTTTTCTCATTTTGTCCAGTTAAAAAGGTCATTTTAAAAAGATTTTTTTATTCATCTATACTTAAAGTGATGATTTAAAGTGAGTAATTTCACCCTAGGGTCCTTTGCACCATGACCTCGAGCCAAACAACCCCCCAGAAGCTTTTTTTCACCTGGGTCAAACATGATACTAAACTTCTACAGTACTTCTAGTTCTGCACTTATAAAACAATGGATTGGAAAGTTTATAAGTACACCAGGAGTTTCTCCGTCTTAAAAACATAATAGACATCAAAGATCCTTTTTTATCAGGACACACCAGAAAAGAGAAGGCATGGATCTTTAACTGCAAGAGTGCTTGGAGTGGAAGGTAAATACTAGCTTAATAAACACGTGATTGTTCTGTAAAGTACTTAGAGTAGAGACAATCAACTCTGTGAGTCGGGCAGGCACGACGCTCTGCTTCTGAGACGCTCAGAAGTGGCGGGGGACAGAACAAAACCATTCATTTCATTGGAAAAAAGAGGTTATAAGTAAGCAACATGTTAAGGCTCTATAATTTAGGCAGGTTCCAAAAGTAAACAAAACTTGCAATATTCACTATAAAAAACTGAATTTTTAAATGTGGATATATGTTATAGGACGAACTTTAATTTGGTCGGTGTGATATAATGGTAACATTTTTGACTTGGTTGTTACTACAGGACAGAGCGCAATTAAGCTTTCAGCGGCTGTCATCAAACACACTGAAAACATCGTAAAGAGCCTGAAGTGTAAACACACTGACTGGACCAACCTAAGGCACGCACGCACGCACGCACACACACACACACACACACACACACACACACACACCACCACAGGAGTAAACACTGCGTTTACTCTCATTTACTGTTCACATTAAAGCTACTCATTTGCTCTCTCTGTCTCTGTCTGTATCTGTCTTTCTCACCCACCCACACACACACACACACACACACACACACAGACTGTAAGAGAAGCCGGCTTCTTTTTAGTACTACTTATACAAACAGCCTCTTTTTCTGTTCCTCGTTCTCCGTCTCAGTTATTTACTCTAAGTGTGTGTGTGTTTTTGTGTGTGTGTGTGTGTGTGTGTGTGGGTGTCTCTCTCTCTCTCTCTCTCTCTCTCTGTCAGATGCACACACACTTTACACTGTACAGCCTTCAAGGCTTTGGTAGCATCTCACTGTTTGATAAAGTAACACCAAGCAGAGATTGAGAGTCTGTTGATGCAGAGATCATTGGCATCAGCCCTATTACACCTAATATTAACCAGCACACAAACACAAGTTGGGTATTTGGGTTGGGTATTTGGGTTCTTTTGTTTGTTACTGTTTTTCAGCAGTGTTAATGTAACTCAAGCGTCACATTGGTAGCCACAAGCAGCTCAACATGGGCCACACTTGCAAAACATGGTCACAGGAAACGGGTATAAACCTCACAATGTCCTAACATCATCACTGAAATGCTCATTTTATGTAAACATTTAGCTTCCAGCCGACGTTTGTTGTCTGAAACAGCTGGGACTGAAACGTTTATCTCTCAATAAAACCCCATAGTTATATTAATGTTACATATCCCAACGTAGGGGATTAAAGCCAGACATGGCAGGCAAAAACATCTATTTTTCATGCACTGGTCAATTGTGCGATTTTGGGCCATTTTGCTTCCATATTATGTCTTCTTTATTAGCGGACTAATGGAAAGACAACAACCAAATTAAACATGAAGGAGGTTATGTCACTACACTTCTTACACATCTATTTGCCTTTGTAGACTTCTAATAAGAGTAAAGGACATAAGAATTCCTATCAGTATTCTGAAAATTCTTTCAGAGGGGTTTGATCATATTTCATTCATAGCCATATTTATATAAAATTATTCCTAAGAGCATGGCTTTTTAATTGGCTGTTGATAGCATTTTCTGATTTATGGAGCAATAAAAAGAGATATCCAAAATCCATCTTTAACTTTAATATGTCAACACAATGAAACAAGAATTTTGAACCTGGCATTATTCAGTGTTCTAACAATGCATGCGAATAAGTGCATATTTAATAAGACAATGCCTTGTTTGCATATTTAAACATACAACTTCAGGAAACTTGTAATGCAAAAAAAAGTCGTCCATAGGACCCATAGAAGTGTTAAGTAATCCACTGAGGAAGTTTTATGGTGATACAGTGGTGTGAAAAAGTGTTTGCCCCCTTCCTCATTTCCTGTTCCTTTGCATGTTTTGTCACACTTAAGTGTTTCACATCAAACCAATTTAAACAAATAGGACAACACAAGTAAACACAAAATGCAATTTGTAAATGAAGGTGTTTATTATTAAGGGGAAAAAAAATCCAAACCATCATGGCCCTGTGTGAAAAAGGATTGCCCCCTAAACCTAATAACTTGTTGGGCCACCCTTAGCAGCAACAACTCAACCAAGCGTTTGCGATAACGTGCAATGAGGCTTTTACAGCGTCCTGGAGGAATTTTGGCCCACTCATCTTTGCAGAATTGTCCTAATTCAGTTACATTAAGGGTTTTCGAGCATGAACGGCCTTTTTAAGGTCATACCACAACATCTCAATAGGATTCAGGTCGGGACTTTGGCTAGGCCCCTCCAAAGTCTTCATTTTGTTTTTCCAGCCATTCGGTGGTGGACTTGCTGTGTGTTTTAGGATCATTGTCTACTGCAGAACCCAAGTTCGTTTCAGCTTGATACACGAACGATGGTCGGACATTCTCCTTCAGGATCTCTTGGTAGACAGCAGAATTATAGTTCCTTTTATCACGGCAAGTCTCCAGGTCCTGAAGCAGCAAAACAGCCCCAGACCATCACACTACCACCACCATATTTTCTGTGGTATTGTTCTTTTTATGAAATGCGTGTTCCTTCTACGCCAGATATACTTGACACACACCTTCCAAAGAGTTCCACTTTTGTCTCATCGGTCCACAGAATGTTGTCCAAACTTGGGGATCACAAGATGTTGTTGTGAGAAATTGAGACGAGCTTTGATGTTCTTTTTGCTCAGCAGTGTTTTTCTCCTTGAACTCTGCCATGCGGCCATTTTTGCCCAGTCTTTTCCTGATGGTGAGGCATGAACGCTGACCTTAACTGAGGCAAGTGAGCCTGCAGTTCTTTGGACGTTGTGTGGGGTCTTTTGTGACCTCTTGGATGAGTCGTTGCTGCACTCTTGGGTAATTTTGGGCGGCCGCCCCTCCTGGGAAGGTTCACCACTGTTCCATGTCTTCGCCATTGTGGATATGGCTCTCACTGTGGTTCGCTGGATTCCCAAAGCTTTGGATGGCTTTATAACCCTTTCCAGACTGATAGATCTCAATTACTTCTTTTCTCAATTGTTCTGAATTCTTGGGTCTCGGCATGATGTGTAGCTTTTAAGGATCTTCTGGTGGACCTACTGTGTCAAGCAGCTCCTATTTAAGTGATGCCTTGATTGTGAACAGGTGTGGCAATAATCAGGCCTGGGTGTGGCTAGAGAAATTGAACTCAGGTGTGGACACCCACAGTTATAGTCATGTTTTAACAGGGGGGCAATCACTTTTTCACACGGCCATATGGTTTGATTTTTTCCCACTTTAATAATAAACACCTTCATTTAAATTGCATTTGTGTGTTACTTGTGTGTCCTTGACTATTGTTTAATGGTTTGATTTCCAAAACACTTAAGTGTGACAACATGCAAAGGACAGTAAAGTAGGAAGGGGGCAAACACTTTTTCACACCACTGTATCTAGCCTATTCCATTAAATATTTACCCTATTCACATGCAATGTATTACCTTAAGATTCTGTTACCAAGCAACTTTAAAAGTATTTAAATACTTTGATTTGATAAAACAAAATCAAATCCTAATGTACAGCAGTCATGAAGCAGGGAGCCCATAAGTCCCATCTGCCTCAACATGCCGCCAGTCAACAGGATGTACAGCCGACACATTTGTGTCAGATGAGAGGAACTCCCACCGCCAACACTGCCTTGTCACGCACACACACAGTCATGGGTAGACACACTTCCTGCTCTCAGCTGTGCAGGTAGACCTGGATCTTTCAGAAACCCTCTGAATTGTTGCTCCGTGGGTCAGAGTGTACCAATTAGATGACTCTCCTCACTCCCCTCTCCCCCTCATCTCGCGCCATAAATCAAAACAGAGCAGAGATGCCCACCAGCTGCTTTTGCTTTGGAAACTTATGTAACAACTGTGTGTAGTTTACAAGACAGCGAGCATGTATAGCACAACACCGTAGGCTGTGTTTAAAGGCATCTTTAACAAGCTAGTGCTGTTGAGTAGACATAATGAGATGTTGTACAGTGAATGCAGGCTGCTTCAGTCTGCTTTGTTCTCTGTGTGTGCTTGTTATCATGCAATGTTGCGAGTGTCTTTTCATATGTGGACACATATCTGTACATACTGTATATGAGAGCCCATAGGTACATGTGCACGGTTTCACACTCACATCTGGAAATGTTGACAGCGTGCCAGCTTCCAGGGATACGGCTGAAGGCGGTTGGGCAGCTTTTAACCCTCGTCTTTAATCAGGCGGCACTCTCAGACAGCGGTAACGCGACCATTACATGAGCCTCAGTGCTAATGAGGGCAAGTCGAAGCCACCCGAGGCCAGCCGTTGATGACACCAATATGTGTTTATCAGATGAGCAAACAACAAGCGTTTCCCCATTTACAGCCCAGGGGATGAAGGTTAAAAAGCTGTGTGTGCCTTAACACACATTTGAAAGTAAGGAGGCTTAAGCTAGTTACTCGGGGGATAAAGAACACTTGTCTGTTGTTTGGCAAGAGATTAAGAGGTTGAAACGCACCGCCTTTGTTGATATTGTAATGGTGTTGACTGTAGTAATAATACCAATCTGATCCTGGCTGCAGAGTTTCATTAGAAGATGTAAGAAGTAATGTGAAAGCTAAATGAAAAGCTTTAAGTGAACAATGCATTGAGTTGACTCTCACACACACTTTTATTGTTAGACCCCTGCAATATAACTTGCTGTCACTCTGTGAATGCAGCATGACAAATGTGTCCCCAATGGAGTGGAGAAAGCAGTGGTGGTGAGAGGGCCTTCCTGCTGGTCGATGCAGAGTTTGTGACATGTCTCCTTTGGAGCTGAATGGCCATGACCCTTGAGTTGATCGTGTCTCAGGACAGTGGCGGACTATCAGGATGACTTAACATCAGCTTTTGAATTGTTTAATTCAGCGTTAAACGTTATTATGCATATGTGTGCAGGTTGAGAGAAAAAAGTTGTTGCTAAACTTCTATACAGTGTGTTGTATTGGAGAGCTTACTAGATGAGTACTTGTTTGTGGTGATTGACAGAGTCATGTTCTATTGGGCAGAGCTAGTGTATATTGTCACAGGTACAAGTGCAAGTTGTTGTCAGTCATGTAATTTCTTTGTTTGCAAGGGGGTAACAATACCCAAAGATATGTCTGAGCAATACAGATCATTTTCCCTACATAATACTGATGTGAAAACACTGACTGATTGTATTGTTATTGTTGAGATCTCTGCTTGTACCCGCAATTTAATTCTGCAGTTCTGTCCTTTGTGTGATCACTGTTGTGTTTGAGCTCTCATGCGAAAATCAAATACACTAACAATTGAAATAAGTGCTGCTGCATTCTTGTCATATCCGTTTGCATTGCTTTTGGCTTGGGTTGACACTGAAGCCACGGAGGATGGTGCCACATGATCTCTGTGGGGTTTGTTGCCATTCCTTTCCATTTGCACACAACAGCATTGTGATGGAATTAGTCACTGATGTTCCTTGACATTAGCAGCCACTTCTTTAAAACCTGATAAGATTCATTGTGCCATAGACGACATACTTCGTCACTATGGCGGCGCTGTTACCTCCACTCGTGAACTTATTTATAACTTTAAAGCATTAAATGTTCAAAATATACAGTCATGCGACACAACAATTGAAAGCTTAGCCTCTCAAGATTCAATTAAGCCCACACACAAAGCATAACATGACTTATAGCAGTTTTACAACTGTAATCAAGTTGAAGAATATCCAAGCCATTTTCTCCAAAGTTAGCTGTTTGCCTCACAATGTACGATATACGAGATTGAATCACAATACAACTACAAACACTACTTTACTTCCTGGCTTTTCAAATGCGTCTCATTTCTCATTCAAAACTTCTAACGACCAATGAGGGCGTCCATGTTATTCAAACAAGACCTCTCATGAGCCAATCCGTTTCCGCTAGTCTGAGATTGACACACGGACAGCCTATGATACCTCTGAAGCAATGTGGCACCACGTGGCGTTCGATCGACAGTTCCTCAACCCAGTTAGAATTTCATGTTACGAGACCCTCCTACCTTTTTAGCCAATAAGGAGACAATTCAAACAAGCCCATGGATGCCAATAAAATTCTAACCCTCTGACGGCTGGCTCTGTGTTTTATTATAAACAGAGAATAATGTATATCTCTCCCTGAACAATTTTTAATGACTTATTTCTACATATGTTTGTATATAGGCTAGTTATTTTAATTGTGTGTGTGATTGATTTGAGAAGTTTTATATTTTGCGTTTTTTTGGCTTTTTTCGTTGAACCTTCCAAATGGATCTAAGAAAAAAAGACAGACTTATCTGTAGAAGAAAATCCTATAAAATCCATTTTTGGGCATTTTGACTTTAAATGTTTCTGTAGTAAGCTGAGACAAGTGGCTCTGGTCTTGTGTTGTCTGTATGTCACCTAGATGTGTTTGCCGCAGTGTACTTTAGTCAGTTTACAGATGTATGGCTTGGACAAAGAAAAAAAACTCTGTGTGAGTAAAGCCTAGAATCAACCTGACACTTGGAACAAAAACCAGAGAGTGTTACCTTTCCAATTATATCAGGCACACCCCATAGGGCCAAAATACAGTATATGGGAGCTGAACCACTTTTAATTTGGGTATGTTGTTTAGACCAAAAAGCATGGAATTTCAGGTTGAAGTTCAAGTTCAAGTTTATTTTTACATGCACCTTAGTACAGAGTACCACAGCAATGAAATACAATATGACTTTTGCACTCTTTCAGCACCAGTCAATAGTAACAATTATAAATAACAGAAATAGCATTTAAAAACTTTAAAAACATCTAGAATTTCCAAGCACAGTAGACATAGTGACTAAGTTCAGACTATGGCCCTCCTTCCTGCTGTGCCATCATTCAGTAACCTTATTACGTGGGGGTAAAACCATCCCTAAAACGTGATATACGGGTTAGGATGCTCTGTGAATGACTCCCTGATGGAAGGTAGGAGAAGAGATTGTGTGCAGGATGACTAGAATCCTTCATAATACCTAGTGCCTTCTTAGTACTGTGTTTCCAGTAAAAGTGTTGGATCGGTTCATTTCCAATATTAGCATCTCTGGTAGCTTGATCAGTGCAGTCCATAAATCCTATTTGGTTGTCCCCAATAATAGAGAAGACTAGAAGGGCACACGAAGAATGCAGAACTCAACTAAGGCCAAATTCAGAAAACACACCCTCCTTGGCGCAGGTAATAATTCCCAGTAGATCTCATTGAGTGTTGGTGGATGAGCAGAATGGTTTTTAAGAAAAACATTGCATGTATTGGTCATATTTATGCTGTAACCCCTGTGATCAGAGCTAGGCTACAAGAGGTTAAAATATGCTTGCATGTTTTGTGGATTTCAAGAAAGCCTTCAAGTGGATCAATAGATAGACTCTAATAGCCCTCTGTGGTAATGTCTTTGACCAATAAACCCAGCAGGCCAATCTGGGCATATTGATTGACAATATGAATGTCTGTATTTTGTTATATGCTGAAGACATTGTGTGGATTGACGAGTCAGAGAATAATAAAAAAAAAATGAATATTATGCATTTATGGTATAGTAAATAGAGACCTGCTACTGACACTAAAAAACACAGATTATATTTTTTAGAAAGCAATGTGAACAGCAGAGCCTCTATTTATTTCAGTTTGGATCAGTATCTTTAAAATATCCCACAAAACAGAGGAAAGAAAAGCAGGCGACCGTCATTCCTGTCCTGTGTGAAAGTGAAACTTTTACATTACAATTTATTTCAACTCAGACCATCTTCTTTTTCTAAACCAAGTAGTTTTGTTGCCTAAACCTAAGCATGTACTTTTGTTTCAATTCATAGCATTAACTGCCTGTTTAAAACTGCGATGGTTACCATATGACCAGACGAAAACGGCCTTCTGAACCTACCAGAAGGTGTAGGGGGGCCCTTGTAACCCTTATCTATGAGGCTGAAAACCTCTTACCCATTTCTTTGAGTGATAACATTCAAAATGGGTGGCAGCGTCTTCCTGCAATACTCCAGCCCAGCTCACCCAAACTTAGGGACGACTCCACAGCCCCTCTCCTGCTTGTTGTTTTTGAGAGAAGCATCCCATTCATCACTTTGGGACTTTATGAACTCCAGCTGTGAAAAAATCCAAGATTCGCCAAGGACACCAGTGTGAAGGGGAAACATTGAGATGTGGGGTCGATGTTGGGAAGAGTGACCATAGCAAATTACAAGGGAAAGGAATGCGTTGGTCGTAAATGGGATTGATTTTTCCCAACTGTCATTGGTCTTTAAAATTTGTTAAGGGTAAAAGTGCAGTGTTCTTTTACTGATGGATGGGAGCTGAGCAGTTGTTATAATGTGTAAAAGCTGACTTTGAGTGGTACTCTGCTGCTAAAAATATCATCCAAAATGCTTTCTGTATGGTAGATGTTCTCTCTATAATTGAAGCCTGTCATTGAAGAACTCGGGAGCAGTTGGGAGTAGTGGTATCACACCATGTAGGAGAATGCATTGCTATCACCTTCTCCTCCCTGATCCCTTCTTTGTATCATTCTATTTTTGTGTCATAGAACAGGAATGATGGGTTTAGTTTTGTTTACATCATGGGGTGGAAATCCAAACTAGTGTCAATGACTCTCTTGACATTCTCGAACATTCTTGCCCTAATTCTGGATCCATGTTCTGACCCCAGGAGTGGTGTATTGCTTTACTTGTCTTATGAGCTAGGGGACTTTGATATTTTTGCTTGAGAGAAAGATGGAGCAAGAGAGGGAGACAATTTCCAAGTGAAAGGGTGAAAGGATGAATGAGTAAAGACGTGAATGTAAGATAAAACATTCAGGCTACGGACTGAGTAACTGATGAGAAAATGCAGTGGTGACTGAGAGAGTTGGGAAATCTGTGGAGGTAAAATAAGTGCAACTACTGAAAGTGAGACGTGAAGATGGTGAAAACAAGTAAATAAATAAGTAAACCAATGACTGAGTGAACAGGCAAGTTAGTAAGTAAAGGTGTAAATAAGGGAGTAAGCAATGCATATGTGAGTGAGTAAGAGAGACATAGTGAATGGACAAGTAAATGTATAGCTGCAATGCAAAAATAGTGAAATAGGAGTAAATATTCTAATCATCCATCCATCCATCCATCCATCTTCATCCGCTTATCCGGTATCGGGTCGCAAGGGCAGCAGCTCCAGTAGGGGACCCCAAACTTCCCTTTCCCGAGCCATATCAACCAGCTCCGACTGGGGGATCCCGAGGCGTTCCCAGGCCAGGTTGGAGATATAATCTCTCCACCTAGTCCTGGGTCTTCCCCGAGGCCTCCTCCCAGCTGGACGTGCCTGGAACACCTCCCTAGAGAGGCGCCCAGGAGGCATCCTTACCAGATGCCCGAACCACCTCAACTGGCTCCTTTTGAAAGCGAAGGAGCAACGGCTCTACTACTAGCTCCTCTCAAATGACTGAGCTTCACACCCTATCTCTAAGGGAGACGCCAGCCACCTTCCTGAGGAAACCCATTTTGGCCACTTGTACCCTACGCTGGTATTCTAATCAATTGCAACTAATTAGGCAAAGAAATTATGGAGCAAGAAAGTAAGCGAAAGGTGAATCTTTGCTTGGGAATGCCTTGATATGCACAAAGAGTGCATTTACTCAAGTACTGTATTTAAGTACAGTTTTAACATATTTAAAGTAGCTTTAAATGGAAGAACTGAAGCGAAATACTTTCATTTTATGCTACTTTACACCTCAACGCCACTGCATTTCAGAAGGAAACATTGCACACATAAAACATATGATGAAATATATGAATTGTTACGGATTAACAGCAACATTATATAAAGTACTTATAAGTAGCTTCCACCTCGAACCAACAAAAAGAATAATCATAGCATAGTTTTCTTTGAACGAGTGGTTTTACTTTAAGTACATTTTGAATGCAGGATAACTGTATACTACTAATACTTGTTATGCAGTGTTTTTACATTGCGCCCTTTTTTACTTGCCAACACTGTCTGTTTTCATTATTTTTCTGCTAAAATAGAATGAAGATTTGTTTGTACTTGCTGTTGCCAATATTGGAGGCACAAAGTCAAAGAGCAACCCATGCCAGTAACTGCATTACCCATGTGCATGCTTATCAGAATATAGATGATTAAATAATGAAACTTGCATAGTCCTGATTCTCTGACTAGTATGAGTGAGACTTGTCTGACACACTAGGTCACTTCATATCAATAATACCTTGTTTACATCCTAGAATATCCATGAAAAGTAATTGAAAACATTTCATATATGTAGAAGTTCAGAATTGAGTATGAAGATCTGTGATTCGACCACACAATGTGGGGAATGAGCACAGATTTCCCATGATGCACCAATGTTTTCGGTTGAATGCGTGTTTTCTGCGTGGGTGGTTGACCGCGGAGAAGCCAAAGGTTGACTGAGGAGCAGGAATCTATCTGTGAATCCTGAGAGAGAGGATGAAAGTAAATGTATGTTTACGTCCTCCTGGCCGGGCCACGCTTGATGTATGTTAATGGGAATATGCCTGTGTTCACTGAGCTATTGTACATGTCTCCGTAAGCACCGGCACCTCTTTGTGGTGTGTGTGTGTGGGTGGGTGGGTGTGTGTGCCAGTGCTGGTGTGTTTGTTTTATTTTCCATGTTGTCTGACGTGTGGTTGACTGATAGCATTCAGAGTGCTGACAGGTCCAGGTGCGTGACTATCTAGCCAGCCTACCAAGGGGATATGTTTATATTCTTTGTGTGTGTGTGTGTGTGTGTGTGTGTGTGTGTGTGTGTGTGCATGTGTGCACAAGCCTGGAGGGTGGAAGGTGTTTGACCTCTCTTATCTCTAGCACCCCGGCATGTTTGTTTTCACAGCAACAGCACAACCTCAGTGCTGACGTCCTGACACTGGGCGCTGGGCGGTAGCTTTCATATACCGCGCCCCCCCCCCCCCACACACACACACACACACACATACACACAACTAGTGCAGGTTACCATCCACCCACCCACTGCCTGGAACAGATAATAAACACATGACATTATTGATTCCATAAGCCAGAAATATCTGTTATTCTTACTGACTGAACTGCTATTAGACTAAACCAAACCACAGAATGAACATCACAAAGGTGGAATCATACTCAACCGTGGGGGATACATAGTTTAGCACCTAACACCTGCTGTTAGAAAACTGATGCTGTAGGTGAAAGCCTCGATAAGACTTACTTTGAAGTAAGACTTATACACAGCACTGAATGACTGCCTGTGTCAACCTAGTTGCTTTCATCCCTCCGTCTTTGACCGCCACCTCCACCTCCCGACTACCGTCAGCTGGAATGTGTTCCCTCTCCACCAGATATTTAGTGGTGGTTTTGCCGGAAACCTAGAAAAGGGAAGGTTTGCTGGGCAGCCTAAACAGGAATAGTCACCGGAGATTAAATTTAGATGCGGTGAAGTCTTTTTCATGTCTGTGCCAAAATTAGACAAAGGCATTTTAACGGAAGGTTAGTTTCAGATGTTGTGAAATATGCATTTGTCGTCTTTCAGATGCACACAGGTGAATATGAATAAGTGTACCTATCAGTTAGTTGGATGTTAAAGGGATTTGTTTTGTCTTGCAAGTATGTCGGCCTCTATCTTTGTTCATATAACCTCTTTTACATTACGATACACACGTTATTCTTGTTCCTACTTCTGTAGGATGTGTGCTTTGGTTTGCTGTGGTATTTTTCTTGTCTTGGTTGTGACCAGTTGTAGAAGTTTATATATTTGACAGGACCTACTCTGGGAATAGACTCGGACTCAACCGAGGTGGTCTTGACGGCAGCTCCACTGATTACTTTGGCTGCCACATATTCAGAAATATTACTCAAAGATGAAAACAAAAGTCAAGCAATTCAGCATACAGTGTGATCATTTAATCTCCTTTTGTCAACATCTCCCTACCAGTGACACTATTTTTAGAGAAGTGGTTGGCCCCGGTAGCCAAATATTAGGATGCTGACCTGCCCAACACCATGTGTGAGCATGGAGGTGAACCTGAGATCTGCTTTGCCTGTGTTGATTTTGGAGTTGTCAAACGAGGAACTTTGGGTGCCGAATTACAGCGGTGGTCTTTTTACCTGCAGATAGCAGAGATGCTTTCATTCCCACCGGGCAATTATTTTGAAGCGTGAGGTGATTACCATCTCTACTAACTGACAAAAAACAAGTAGAAAGTGAGAGGCTTCACAAGATCTCTCTGAGTTTTGTCTCAACACCCCCTGGATGGGACCTCATCAGAAGGTTTCCAGACAGATCCAGGCGAAGTTGGATGTCCGCCAAGTGGGCCTTGTTTTCTGCAGCTCGGCAGGCAGCAGCAGTAGAAGTCGAGGTTGGACTTGCGCCATTCATTCACGTGGTATCCTGTTGTTTTAGGCTTGTCATGATAGCCCCTGGTGCCTGATTGAAAACATGTTTGAGTAGCTGGTGCTATTCTGGGCCGGAGGAAGCAGCGTCCCTATTAAGGCAATTGACTGTCAAAGGCACTGAGGCAGTATGAAAGTGAGTAGAAGAGGAAGCAGCGGTGTGTAACGTAATCATGTCGCACTTAACTGATTTCATGGTGGAATTTTTCACCTTGACCTTTTTTTATGCAAGTCGGAATCAGCTACAACACATAAAAGGGGGTACAGGATGGAGGTGTCCTGACGTTGTGGGTGTTTTGATTTTTGTGGTAAGATCACATGTGTGTGACAAGCCCTGTGTTTGGTTCCCCCCCCCTTCCCCTGCTCTTTTTATTGGACGATGCTGTGTTAAAAAGTTTCCGGTTTGCCGTGACACTGCAATGTGCCCCTCTGATTCCAGCACATCTCCTTGCCTCCCTAAACTGAACCAGATGCAGCCTTTTTCATATAAAACTTTCACTCCCTTTTATGTCTCTCACAGAGCAGGGAGCCCTTAGAAAAGAGGTGGGTGGGGGGGATTCTGCTACATGTCATATTGTGTCCAGTTAATGCAGTCCAAATGCACGGTGGCTCATCTGTCTCTCACCAACCAACAAGATATGGTCGTCCCAGCAACAAATGCTTTTTGGGGGGGAATGGACCGAATTATTTCATGTATTTTAGTAGCTGTCAGCCTCCTGCTCTCCACACCAGTAATAGACAGTACATTGGACACTGATGCAGCCTCTGTTTCATGTTACAGAAAAGCAGCCTGAAGCCACGTCCAGTAGCTGCATCATTGTAATCTTTCCTCCTGCTTCACCATTGTCTATTTGGTTATTTCAGACACACTTTTACCTTTAATAATCTATTAACTTTTGACTGAATCAGTCATCTGTAGCTGCTGTAATCCTGTAAAATCCTGTAAAATTCTGCTTTCCAATCTTTCAATGTTACCAACCCTGCCTTTAATCCCTCGTACTGTATACAGAAATCATTGGCATTTGAATATAAAGGGTTTAGTGTGCTAAGTCTTCTACAGTGAATGTTTCTTATATTTTATGCCTTTTTACACGGGAAGGCAGGTCAAAAGGCCAGCCGTCATGGACAGGGGCAAGATGCGATTAATCGTGAAATTATGATTTATTGCATATACTATATATGGAGATTACGCTACACACTTTCTCCTTGTTTCAGTTTGTCTTTAAAGGCATTCCTGGTGTCGCTGTCAGCTGTACACACTGAAAGTGATGCAAATAATTAAAAGAATGCCTACTTATTAACCACCGCATACCTGGATAGCCACTGTGCAAAGCTGATGTAATTGTCAGAAGTTAGCTTTCAAAAAGTCGCAAAAATGATCATTAGTGTGTATTGGATCACTGCCGCCACATTCCTTTTGTACCTGAAGAAGGGCTGAAGTGGTAGTGATTGATCCTTATCAAATATCATGTGCACTTGATGAGGCTGTATTTAAAAAATGTGTTTCATTGTTTCCATTCAGGAAGAATTAAGGGAAAGAGTAAGTATGGCCAAGATTGAGTTACTGTGAGACAGAGACAGATTACTCTCCAATCTGAAGCAAAGAGCAGCTACTACAACAACAAGCTCAGCAATAGAAACCAGTTGAGCAACAACAAAACTTGCAGCCTGGTACCTGATTTTTTTTATTTTTTTTATTTACAAAACAGCTGCACATAGTGGAATAATCCTTTTTTTATTTCAGCCCTCAAATGGTCTTTAGTTTTCTGTATTTTTATAACTCTTAGGGCTTTTTCCCTTCTCAGATTTTCACTATTTCTCTCATCAAAGGGAGGGGCAGCTCCAGATGTAGACGGAGAGAGTGTGTCTATTTCTAGTGTCCAGTGTTAGCATGGGGAGAGAGAGAGGGACAGAGAAACAGAGCTGTTTTGACAGTTGTGCTAGGGAGCACTGAACACACTCTCTCTCTCTCCCTTACTCACTCACTCACTCACTCACTCACTCACACACACACACACACATACACACACACACACACACACACACACACACACACACACACACACACACACGCACACACACACACACACACACAGGTCCGGTAATCATGGTTTTGCCGAGCGGTGGTTATACCTTCCAGAGGAGGTCACGCCCCCTTGAACTGTTTTGGTTGACTTTGTGGTACACTTCTGAGAGAGAGAGAGAGAGAGAGAGAGAGAGAGAGAGAGAGAGAGAGAGTGAAGGAAGGGGAGGGAGGGAGGCGTGTTGCTTGTGGGAGGAGAAGGAGGAGGGAGTGAACGGGAGGAAAGAGAAGCTTTCTCAATTTCTGTGAGTCCTGCTCGCTGTAGGCTACAGAATGAGCGCAGTTGCTTTCCTCTCAGTCTGAGAGGCAACTGCCGTTTCTTTTTCTTTTCTTTCTTTTTTTTTAGTTTTTACTTCCTCTCCTGTGTCAGACATCATCAGGAGTCACTGCAGACTTGTTTCCCCTCCCTGGCGGTACTTTCTTTTAGTTATTTTAATTCCTGGGAAGTACCATGCCGGTGGTTGGCGTAGCCTCCAAGCTCAGGCAACCGTCCACGGTGAGCTGCAAGCCGGTGCATACTGCTCTCCCCATCCCCAGCGCGGTCAGGGCAGCCGCCTCGCAGGGCTACGTGGCCCGGCAGCAGGAGCTCAGGGCAGGTGATGGCGCCCGGGCGCTCTCCTGCCAGCTGTCAATCAAGTCCGAGAACCGGCAGCAGGAGAGGACACCTGAAGGGAAGTCCAGAGCCGAAACGGAGGAGAGCAAGATCTGCAAGGTTAGTGGAGGAGGACAGACTCTCGCTGTGTTTCTCTTTAGTGCATCTGTGCGTGCAGGCAGCACAGTGACACTCCACAGGTGTCAGACATGAAAGAGCCAACAGTGTCCGGCCTCGCTCTTTTTTTCTTTCAGGGTCTGTCACGCTCTCATTCCCGATCGTGGTTTGAGCAGGTGTCTGTCTCTTGCTCTAAAACAGAGATTGTGATGAGTCATGTGTGCTACGGTGCGCTACGGTTTTTGGTCATCAGCTAAGAGGGGAAACCAGATGAGTAATGCGGCGATGTCAGTGTATTACCTCATCTTGCTGCTCATTCAGTCTGCACACAATTTAATAATCTGTGTGTGTGTGTGTGTGTGTGTGTGTGTGTGTGTCTGTGTCTGTGTGTCTGTGTCAGTGAGTATGTGTGTGTGTGTGTGGTGGAATAGAAGACTCAAGACTATTAAGATCCCTACCTGGGTAGTGACCCATGTCTGCATTTCTATGAGGACGAAAATGAATACAGGAGTAATGGGTGCTACCTGAGGCGCCCCAAACATCAGGGGAACATGGTCTGAATACAGTCTTTTTCCCTGCTTTTCTCCCAATTCTGTCTCCTTTTTGAGATAGGTTGCCTGTGCTGCCAACTCACTCTCAGAGCAAATAGTAAACGTCCCCATCAGCGACATAATGTTGCAGATTCTTTTAATAGATTCACAGAGATCAAGTGCTTCACCATACTAAAACACAGGCTGTGCCAAGAAGTTTTTCAGACTGCAGCAGAGAAGGAGGGGTTGGCCCACCTTGAGGACGAAGGACTTTTCAAAACTCCCCGCCAAATAGTTTGAGCAGCGCCTCAGCCCGTCCCACATCCACCGCTGTCAGAGCACAAACGGAAACGTTCTTGTACAATCTCCCCTCCTCCCCCCTGACCCTCAGTCTACCGTTACAAGACTTCCCAACAGAGACAAACAAAATGAAAAGATTTTTTATTTTTTTGGCTTTTGGACTTTTGACACTGAACAAAGCTGCTGATTTCCTCATGACCTAGAGGAAACGTAGGCAGGAGAGATCAAAGCGTGGGTCAGCGCTCCCCTGCCTCTAAATCCTCCCAGCATGTCCCTGACTGAGTCTGCGGGGGGGGGGGGGGGGGGAGTTTGAAGCTTATGAAGCTGAAGGCTGATTTGACTTGAGTCAGCAGCATCCGTCTCTCATCATATTCTGAAAATGAAAGCTTCACCCACACCTTCCTCCACTTGTTCCTCACTTAATTTTATCTAGCATCATTATCTTCAAGCTTTTCTGTTGCAGAAATGCTGCAAGAGCTCTGAATAGGGCTGCAGCTAATGATTATTTTCATTGTAAATTAATCTGTCGATTATTTTCTCAATTCTCTGATCTATAAAATTTCAGAAAATTGTGAACAATGTCGATCAGGGTTTCCCAAAGCACAAGGAGAAGGTCCTCAAATCTTTTATTTTGTCTACAACTCAAAGATATTCAGTTTATTATCAGAGAGGAGAAAACAAACTAGAACATATTGATTATCAAAATAGTTGTTGATTAATTGCATAGTTGACAACTAATTGATATCTATTGGTATCTTTATAGCTCTGGCGCAGACCCTTTTTATTGATGGTGGTGTGTGAGAGCCTTGTCCTAGTCCTCCTGTGGGTAGAGCATCAGCTCAACTGCCTAAAATGTACAGTAAGCAGTGCACCATACCATAGTCTGTTTCTTTGGGAAGGTCGTAGGCAGACGGAACTCGCCTGCCTGCCCCGGCCTGTCGGTGTGGGTGAGGAATGGGTGGTATGGAGGGGGTAATTAGTTTGTCTAATTGTGTTGTGTAGTCCTTTAAGAACTTTACTCTCCTGGCTTTCTGAGGAACAAAAGGGAGAGAAGGTAAACACTGTCATTACTCCTTCACATTAACCAACACTCCTTGTTTAATTTGGAGCACTGTGATCAAGCGGGATCAACCGTAGGGCTATGTATGTATGCATGACTGCATCCTTGTTTGTGCACATGCAACCCC
>NC_045755.1:2117344-2122696 GCF_008692095.1 Etheostoma spectabile
GTATATACAATAGCCAGCATGTGTTGGCTTGTTTGCCCGAGGTTAAACATATCCTAACCTGGGTGGTGTTTGCCAAAGATGGAAAGATTTCAGTCAGTTGTTGGTGGTAGGGTGAGTGCACCTGTTTGGTCAACAGAGAGGTTAATCAAATGAGTCTTTGACACATGACACATTTATTGATTTATTACTTCTGTGTTATTTTATCGGGGCTGTCGTGCAGAACAACATGCAGTCAGCAGCATAGGAGCCAAACAGATTAAAAGTCCTAGATTTACCTAAAGAATAGAAGCTGCCAGAAGTGAAAGAAACAGCATCATAGTCCCCCGGCATTATTCCTGTGCCAGCAGAATGTCATGACACAAGAGCAAGCAAAAATAAATAAGAGGGTTAAGTGCTAAGCAGAGGAAAAGGGGATTTGTTTTTTTTCTTTGGTGTGGTGTTTGCTGAAGAGAGTAGGCCCGATGCTGTTTTGAGCAAAGCCAAAGAGGAAGTCCAAGAGAAACGTGTCCAAGTGGAAGACGAGCTCCACTGACACAAATTCGATCTGCAGTCCAGTCTGACACTAAAAGGGCCTCTGCTGAGTCTGGATTGAGAGGTTTCACATTGAGCAGATGTAGCCTTAGTGGTGTGTGACTGCTGCACTCAGGCTCCATCTGCAACTGATGCAAGCTGTTTATGGGGGTGTCTAACAGTGTGTAAAGGGCACAACCAAGCTGCCCAGACAAGGTTCATTTTGGACAGCATTCAGAAGTAGTTGCAGCTAATCTCAGCTGTATTGATAAAGTCGGCATGTGCTGTGTGATAATCCCTCAACTCGACTCCAAAATAGGCCGCGCCTAGTTTCATAGGAGTGTCCACACGCCGTGTCTGCATTCATGTGTGTTTCTGTCTGTGCACAGGTGTCTGTTATGACGGCAAATACGCTGACAAATCAAAATCCTAATTGCCACGGATACTGCAGGCCCCTATGGAGCACGAAGCACACCTGTTGGGTTTTTGAACATTTTGTGATTTGGCCACCAAAAATGAAGCAAGGCCACCTGCAGATTGCTTTGACGTTTGATTTTACATTTACTTAACTTTACTGGTTATTGTAAAATCTATCCATTTGTAAGAGGGATTTACCTGCTTGTTGGGCGGCCGTGGGTCAGGTGGTAGAGCGGTTGTCTACAGTACCAATCTGAAGGTCGGTAATTGGATGGCCCCTGTCTACATGTCAAAGTGTCCTAGCTGTGCCATTGCTGTGTGAATGTGCATACATGTTTATCTGATGAGCAGGTATGGCAGCCTCGGCCACCAGTGTGAATGGTACCTGTAGTGTGTAAAAGTGCTTTGAGTAGTCAGAAAAGTGTTATATTAATGCAGTCTATTTGTGCATATTCTAAAGCTGTTAAGTGAAAACATATCTGTAGTTACACCTGTTGTAGTTGGTAATCCTGTTTTTTTTTTTACCATGTCACTCTGTAAATGATATAAATTTGTGCTGTCAGTTAAACCTGTTATTAACGGCGTCAACGCAAACCACTTTTTAACAGCGTCAATTTTTTTTATCGCAAGTTTAACATTCTTTTTGACCTAGCGAACTTTGTAGTTACACATGCTCTTGCAACAACTAGTAGCGTTAGAAAAACTACAACACCACACCGGATCTAGCTAGACTGGAAACAAGATTAGATAAGATTCTGAAGGGAGAGTTTACTTTTTAAAAGACCAAAGTGATCTGTGTGTTTTGTCGTTGTGAACTGAGCAATCATTGCTGCACGTCCAGTGTGAAAGACCACTTGATGGCCAAGCACACAGCTGATGTAGTTTTTCCACCCTTTTATTGATGGACAAGTGTCAGATTATTTGCTCCAACATTTGCACAAATCAAGCCAGTCCTGTTTTCCTTGTCAAGAGCATGAAAATAAGAAAAAAATAATGGGACAAAAAGAAATCAAGGGACATTTAGAATAGATAAAAATTTGCAATTAATTGAGATCAATTGCTAGAGAACTGACATTAATGCGATTAATCGCAATTAAATATTTTAATCGTTTGTTAGCACTAATATAAATATACCTGAAAGCAAGATAAGTAAAGCCTCTGGCTAGCCTATTAAACACTAACATACCGTAATTACTCAAATAAAAGCTGGGGCCTTTATTTGGGGCCTTCTGAAACGCAGAAGTTACCCAGCTTTTATTTGAAGCAGGCTTTTATTTGAGGTAGGCCTTTATTTTTTATTTTTTTTGGGCTATTACAATAACAGATTACAATAAGAGCATACAGTACACCAGTATCTGATTAACGTTACAGATGGTAGCTAGCTATCTTTGTTTCTAGCTCAAGCCTAACTCTTTTCCTCCCACCTCCAGCTAGCTAGCCGTGCTCTGCTCCGGTCGGCAAATCTCGTCGGCTCATCCTTCTGTTTCTTCCAGTATTGGATCCTCCTGGGGTCAATGTTGAAATGTCTTGCAGCTTTTTCACCAGAGTTTTCCTCCGCATACTTTAAAACTCTTTTCATTTATTGTTGAAAAGTCTGTCACTAGCACCAAAGCTGTCATTCTCTGCTGTCACTAAATGAGACTCATGTTACATCCGATGTGGCTACTGCCATCTAGTGGCACTTGGTGGCACACTTAGCTGAGTAATATACTGTACAGCCGCACTGACTTAAATACCGATAGGAAAATAATACTTTACATGAGTACCTTAACCCAGAAAAAAAGCATGAATATATTATTGAATCTGTTAAATTGGTAGAAATGTACATTTTGGTAAACTTGAATGCACATTATATGAAAGGCACTTAGGAGATAATCCACAAAAATCTTTCCCCGGCCTTAATTTGAGGCCGACCTTTTATTTGTCCATGTTGACTGCGCCCTTGGCCGCTAACAGAGGCCCGGCTTTTAATGGATTACCGGCCTTTATTTGAGGAATTACGGGATTTTCAAAGTTTTGATCCATAATGAGAGCCACCCGAAATAGTTCTTCCTAATTACAGTGAGATCGTAGCTGAAAATGTGTTTTATTATTACTGTAGTCTTCTGGGAAAGACATCCTGATGGCATCCCATCATCACCAACTAATCTCTTTAGCTTTGTCTAAATTCTGTCTGGCTGACATAGATGACAAACCAGGTGGCAGCGTAAGCCTGGAGTTTCTTTGGTGGTGTTGTGTAACACCTGCGCTCTTCCGAGGCTTCCTGTCTTTATCCTTCTATGATTCCGGGCTGTCAAGGCCTTCCATTCCCTTTGCATGATGGAGACAAGAACAAGGCCAGACGTTTGCTCTTCCTGTTGTACTCTCCGCTGACGCTTCACATCAGTCACTGCCTCTGGCACTGCGGGATGACGAGCTGGAATGAACAGCTTATCTGATTCGACTTGGCTCTAATAAAGTGTCAGCGCCACCACCACTGATAGGGAATTATCTTGTGCATCAAGAGTTTTGGCAGCTATCCAAATCCCACAGCCCATGGCACTTATTTAGCTGGTAATGTGGGGTTCTTTTTGAAGGGGAGTTGAAAAAAATTGCATTCCACCTTTTTTATTAAATCTACAGTATGGCAGAAGTTGTTGATTGGATTCATCATTATTCATCCTTAAAGAACTGTGTGCTTATTGTCCTTCCCAGGAAATGATTTACTAACCTGTCTCACATTCAAACTAATGATGTCCCAGTGACGTGCTTGCTTCTTTAATCTACGCCTTTCTTAGTCTTGACCCTGAGAATACAGCCAATTACTAAACCCAGTACTCCAGTATGATTAAGACTTGGTGTGGTCAGTTCCCAAACACCAATTAGTTTAGCATTTAGAGTCAACGCATAGACCTCGTTTTTCTCACACAATTACTTGCTCTGTCCATTAGAGCAGAATGTTTTGGAAACTCAAGTTGTCCCTTCCTTTTACAGGCCTCGTAACTTTTTTTTCTTTCAAATATAGAGCGTTGTGTCAAAAATACAATTGCAACTGCAGAGCCGTAGTAGAAGTGGTTAGGTGTGGGTTGAATGCACAAATGTGGTATTTACAATACCACAAGTACCTACTGTAAACTGATTCTAAAGTAATCTTTCTCTGCTGTCAGTCTACCCTGAGATGCCCTCTTTTGTGTTCAACAAAATAGAGTCATACTGTATCGGTGAATGTGTCTTTATCTCAGAAATGCAGCTCATTGTATGCACCAGCTGTGACAATTTTTGTCGGCCTCTGAAGTCAGCGAAATGTTATCCCAGAATGTTGCTACTCAAGAACAAGTATGCAAGTGTTTGCCGGAAGTGTAGACAGAGTGCCAGACACACAAGCTCACTTAGAGGACAGAAAACATCCTGTTGATTCTCTTTGTGTGTGTGTGTGTGTGTGTGTGTGTGTGTGTGTGTGTGTGTGTGTGTGTGTTGAGAATAATCAGGGTCTGTTGTTGCATATTTTTCTTGTTTGGTGCATCTCCTGCTTCTGGCCTGATAATGCTCTAGGCAACAACATGGGTGGGTTCAAAGTAGGACAGTGAGTTGGAGTGCCTCAGGGAATGATGTTGGGGTCTAGTGAGTTTGAGTGAGTAGAATGTAAACAAACCTCTGCTTCCCTCTTTCTCTTTCTCTGGGTGGGCCTGCCACTGTCTGTTTCATTTTGTCCTCTTTCTATCTCTTTTTCTGTTGTTCTGACTGTGTCTGCGTGCAAGGTTTTCATGCACACAATAACTGAATTATTGCTGGTACTTCATAAAGCCATCAATCCTTTTACAGGCTTCTTTTTAGAGTGATATTCCCCCAGTAAATCTGGTTATGTGATATTTAATTTTGACAAAATTTGCCTGAAATGACAAACAAAAACACAAACGTAGACTTCCACGACTTGATCATATCATTCATGTAGAGTTACATGTAGCCTCTAACGTTTAGTGTGCAAATTATATAGTATGTAATATTTTGTGCGGAAACCTAAGCACACTGCTTTCATATATTCATACAGTATGCATACGGAACATGTGCAAGTTGAACTGCCAGTCACTTATCAGCAACATTTATGATTTTTAGCGGCATTACAGTGACATTTGCATCTGTTCTTACCTCAAAGTTTGGAGGGATGTGAAGGACGAATATGAATAAGAAACTTGTGGAATATTAAATAAGTCATCGGTACCATAGTCAACCACAATTTTAGCAGTGATCCATTAATGGTTTTGGCCAAAGCGTGCTCTCTCCGTCCTCCTGGCTCTCACTCAGCTCTCGCTCTTCCCCCCTCAAGTGGCTTTGACACCGCTGAAACAACAGAGAGAAGCAAGAGGGGGGCCAACTTGTTCCAGCAGAGGGAGAGAGGATAGGATGGGTTGTGTTTGTGTGTGTGTGTGTGTGTGTGTGTGTGTGTGT